>NC_046664.1:26227902-26230462 GCF_010883055.1 Belonocnema kinseyi
TATTTTATCAAACAGTTGGGTAATAAATCATTTTTTAATAAGTGCAGGAAACGTTTTTCACAAGGATGAGTGTTTGCATTTGTTTCAAGGATGGAGAAATCTTCGATGAATATGTTTAATTTTACTTATGTCCATGAAATTTTAAATCGTTTACGATTTCTAAAGCTGACAATGGATTTCACATGATTTAAATAATTCCTTAAGAACATTTCATTATAGGTTCGTATTGATTTTTCCATAAATTTTTTTTTAAAGGGTTCAATTCGCAGAAGCAAGGCAAAAGGCTCAAATTTTTGTAAAACTTTTTCTTCAACACATTACGAATAAGTTTTCAGGCGTGTAGAACATATTTTAGTTCGAGAGATCAATACTAATTCCAAAATTGTTTATTAACGAAAACTTGTGTTATCGAATTTTATTTGTACTGGGGTTACCTTCATGATCCACATGTTCACTACTCCTCCCAAATTTTGATAGAAAGTCCCTTTCCTTAGGTGGTAAGCATAATGATATTTCTGTGAAAAGAGAAAAAAGATTTATGGATTTGAAAAGATTTAAATCTCTTGAAAATAGTGAAATTGTAATTGGATTATGCCATATAATGTCGTATAATTTCGGTGCAGCCTGCCAATGATTCACCGTAAGTAATTACTGACAGGTAAACAAACGCAAAGCTATGTATAGTTAAATATCAGAATAAATGGTGAAATCAAAGTTTTTCAAGTGCTTCGGAAAAATTTCTTTTTTTAGATTGTTTAAATGAAAACCCACTTTAGTAAAAACCTTAGTTAGATAGGGAGATTATGTTAAAAGTTTAAATGTATTTACACAGCGATATAAGGGTATAGTTAAAGTTATAAATCGCTATGTTCTTTGCACCAATATTACTTATTTAAAATGTGATTACATCAACAAAAAATAATGCATTTACGCTTTAAGCTCATCATTTTTTGTGAAAAGTGGCGCGGAACTGGAAATTTGTTTTGGATTATATCACTTAATGATATTTTTCTAGTTTCCATACATGAAAATTGGGCGAAGAGCGATCAAAATTAAATCCTTTAAGGTTTAGTGGTTTCAGAGAGCAAAAGCTTATGAAAGAAAAATTTTTGAAAGAGGCAAAAATGGTCACAAACAAAACGATTTTGGGCTCTTACTCTTCCTAAATAACGAAGGACCACAAAATGGTTTTTGGAGTCGGCTGGGATTCTAATAAGTATACTTTATGTTTTTGGGGTCGCTGAACACGAATTAATTCGCAGAATTGAGCCAGTACGTCAAGATTTGCTGTGAAATTTAAAAAATGGTTAAAAACCTGTAATTTCTGCATAAATTTCATCCCTAAACCTACAAAACCCAAATTAAGAAGCCTTAAACCCAAAAATTAACAAGCTTAAAACCCACAAGCCCCGAACCAACAAGCTACAAACCCACAAACACCAAATACGCAAATTCCACATCCACAAACTTACTAACCCAAAAACCACAAGCCCACAAACCTCAAACCCACCAACCTCAATTCCTAAAACTCAAATACCTCACATTTTATAATACCAATTGAGAAATTAGTATAATTTAGGGTTGGTGGGTTTGGGGTTTGTGTGTTTGCGGATGTAAGGTTCTTGGGTTTGTAATTGTTGGTGTAGGGTTTGTACGTTTGTGGATATGGAGCTTGTTGGTTTAAGATTTGTGGGTTTGGGATTGTTATTTCAGGGTTTGTAAGTTTGTAGGTTTGGTGTTTGGGGTTTAGTGTTTCTGGGATTGGGACTTGTTAGGTTTCTTGGTTTGAGGACGAAATTTATGCAGAAATTCCAGGTTTTTACCCATTTTTTAAATTTTACTGCAAATTCTGACGTACTGGCTCAATTCTTGTAATGGATTCATGTTCAGCGACCCCAAAAACATAAAGTATACTAATTAGAATCCCAGTATACCCCCAAAACAATTTTGTAGTCCTGAGTAATCATACGCGTACAACTGTCTTTGAAACGTGTTTAGAATGAAATGAGCAGTCAGGAAGAGCAAAATTTTAAATTTTGTTTGCAGCGCAGCATGGAGCTCTTTTTGAGATCAGGTTTTTGAATACACTTTTGGTTTGCTAAAAATTTCTGACAAGAAATTTTTGACATCACTACTATAATTTGACGTTTCAACACTTCTTGCGAGAGTATTGGACCAGGCTAACTTTGGGATCTATCAAAGCCCATTTGCATTAGACAAAGCCAAACCTTCCGACATTTCAGGCAAACATACAATGAATACTGTATTTGCTTTTATGGAAAAATATAGATTTTTTTAATTTTGGCAGCTTCTCCTGCTGTTCCTAAAATTGTGTATTATACAGATGTAGCAAAGAAATAATATCAGTAATAATAATTTGTTATTTTAATAGGGTTTACGTAGCACTTCACATTCATTATTGTAAAATAGATGATCAAAAATACTTAGTACAAGAAAATACTTTCAAAATTATATTAATTTATTCTTCACTCACCAGAAAAATTGAGAATAATGTTCAGGTTTAATACCAGAGTGTAAAAGTTTCCCATTTTTCAAAAAT
>NC_046664.1:26230562-26252809 GCF_010883055.1 Belonocnema kinseyi
GATTTCTCCATCCTTGAAACAAATGCAAACACTCATCCTTGTGAAAAACGTTTCCTGCACTTATTAAAAAATGATTTATTACCCAACTGTTTGATAAAATAAACCCAATGTGGATTTATTTCAAATTTTGTTTTTCTTGCTGCAATCTTTAGGGATTATTAAAACGTACCTCATAAATTATTAAAACAATTTAACATGATGAGGAGCTGACCTTCACTTATTATGAAATGATTTATAACCCTGAGATTTTAGTAAGAAATTGTCTTAAGTTTTTACATTCTTATCCTAATGAGAAGGTATTGGTTTTATGTACAATTTCACTTTGTCGATTTTAATCAAATCTCCACGTTTGGAGACCTTCTGAGTCCGGCAAAACGATTTTTACGAAGCAGTTTGTCTGTCTGTCTGTCGTCTATCTTTTTTAGTCACGATAACTTTCGAAAAATTGATCAGATTGGATTCTACAAATTTGTTATTAATCACTTTTCGATAGGACACATAGTTGTTGTGTTTAGTCATAAGAAACAACATTAAAAATGAAAAAATACAATTTTTTGACGGATTTCACAAGCAACGAAAAAAATTAAACGAAACTTGATTTTCAAAAAAAAATAGCTACAAATTTTTAATAATTATTTTTATGCGAAGTTTTTGTTTTATGCGTAAAAAACAATCAAATTAAAAAAGTAATTTTTTAAAAAAGGACACAAGCTATGAACAAAATAAATAGACAAAAGTTATGCTTTCAAAAAATACCGAAAACTCATTTAAAGTTTTCATGAATAATTTTTGATAGGGCACGTCGTTTTTGCTTGATTCGTAAAAAAGAACATTCAAAATAAATAAAAAAAAATTTGTTTGAAAAAACGTAACAAGGTACAAACGAAAATTAATAGAAAAAAGTTGTTCTTCTAAAAAGATCTATATATTTATTATTAATAATTTTTAGATAAGACGAGCAGATTTTCTTTCAATCGTAAAAAATAAGATTCAAAATGAAAAAATTAAATTTTTTTCAAAAAGTACAGAAAAGATTAAAGTGGACGTAGGATCCTATATAGGTTCATGTACAGTTTTCTGTTCTGGACCCTATATAGGTCCCTACATAAGACTCTTTTCGGATACGCAGTAGATTTTCTTAACCCTTAAATGGCACACATCCAAAAAATAACATAACTGACACTTGGGGTCTTGTGGACCCCAGCGTTTTTAAACTGTTGTAAAAAGTTTAATGTTTGATATTTTTGTTAAAAAATTTTTTTGGATATTCTTTAACATCTCTTCTAAAGAATAAATCGGTATATTAACTTAAATTTTATGTGTAACACTTCTATAAACAATGAAAAATTAATGGAATGCAGAAATTTTTATATTCGTTTAAACATGGTCTGGGGTACAATGAACCCCCAGTATCATTTAAGGGTTAAATCGTGAAAAATAAGATTAAAATATGTGTATAAAAAGGAGTAAATAATAATTAGTATGATTCCATTTTTATGCATATTATGAATTGTAATGATATAAATTTATATAAATGATACATCTTTCAGCGCAACTTAGAATATAATTCAAAGCAAAATCAGAAACAAATATTAAAATAATCATAATTTATACAATTTGTGCTTTTTTGCAATATATGAATGAGCAATCGCAGTCAAAATTACATAAAAAATGTATTATATTTTATATCAAAGTGTTATGTATAATATAGAAAAGTTGACATTTTGGATAAAATCAAGTGCGAAGCACGAGACACTTGATGAGAATGTGTTCGTTAAAGCCGAAAGAGCTTTAACAAAAGAGAGTTCAAAGTCACAAAATTACAGCTTTCGATCTTTTGACCTTTGATTTTAAAAGGTATCTGCACGAATGCGGGAGAATTGCAAAAAACCCAGCGCGGAGTGGGAGAGCAAACAGTTGCGCGAAGTGGGTGCGTTCAAACTCTCGAACTAAGCTCTTTTAACAAAAGAGAATTCACAATCACAAAATTACAGAGGTTGATGTTTTGATACTTAATTTTAAAAGGTTTGCTTAAGAATGTGCGAAAATATAAAGACCGAGAATGAAGCGCGAGGAAAGTTCAAAATCGAGCGCGAAGCGCGAAAAAAATAGCACCACTTTGAATAATTCAAAACACTTTCCTAGATAGGCAATGTTCTTCACGTTTTTTTCTTATTAATTTGCGAGCACAATATCTTAATCATAATATATCCCGTGAGGTTTTGGTTTTTAGGAAATATCAGTTACCTTTCTTGAATATTTAGAGGATGTTGGAAGTAACAAAGGTTTTTTGAGACGAATGAAATTCCAATAACCAGAAGAATTTTTATATTAAAGCAAATTAAAAAATTGGAGATTTGGGAATTTTTTCACTAAAAGCTGTCACTTTTTCGTATAATTAATTACATTACTATTTTAAATTAGAGAAATATGTAACTGTAACCCTCTTGCTTTATTTTTTATAACAAGTGTGATAACCTAAAACCCTCAATAGCGAGAATTCATTTTTTGACATTTTTAAAATTGATTTCTAACAGAAAATTTTTGCTTAGGTAATATTTTCACGTACGACGAGCCATTATATACTCACAGCCTTTTAAACAATATACTGTAAGTAGGGGCAGCCCGGACCAGGTAACTGTCAATGGTTTTTTTTTAAAGATTGTTCTTATTATTTAATCAAAGTCGTTGTTGTAAATAATCTATTTATTCTTATGAAACAATGATTTTTTAATTTAATTATATCTGACTAGTCTTATTTCGCCGACATTTCCTCTTCTCCATGGGTAAATGCAACTGCAGATTTTATCAAAATCAAAAGATCTGAAAATAAGCAAATGTCACGGTTTGCTTCAGAAAAAAAGTAATTTGTAATCAAAATATTTATATCTGTGATCTAACCTCTTATCCCTTGAGATTCTACTAAATACGGACTTCAAGCAAATACACAATAGATAAGTGGTTCTTCTACATTACCGATCATTTATTATCTGGTTAGCGTTTTTCATCCTGATGACAATTTGTTTACCCTTTTATAACCTTATTTTCTATTTCAAATTTTCCCAAACTTCTTCTTAAATTCTAATTGTTTACTTGTCTATTGTTTTTCTCATTAAAATTTGTCTGGATCTACCGTTTTATAATTTGTAACCTTCTTAATCTACCAGTCCATTTATCTACGATTTGAAATTCTATTTCGCTTACGTTTTCTTGATTTTTTATAAAAAAAAGGGATGGTTCGGTTCTACATTCTAAATTTTAAAACGCTGAAATGAATTGTGTCAATGAATTCTCACTATTTTATTGTAGATCTATTCTGGATAAATATCTACAAATACCTAACTTGTTTCAAAATAGTGTCTAGTTAAACAAGACGAGTGATTATTGAAACAAAGTAACAGGATTATAGCTTCCTAAGACTTCTTTAATACAAAAAATATTTCAAAATATTTTCAAACTTGGGTCATAATATGTCCCCAAGCCGATCACGATATTGTCAACATAAGATTGTCTACCATAAGAAAAATGTAATCCCCTATATCTCTTTGCAGATAGATATCGTTGTCCTGAAAGGTTCCCTCCTCATGCAGAGAATCTTTTTCGTGACAGGTCCAGGACCCCTCCAGCCAGACATTCTTCTTTAACCATACTTGGATTTGACCTTGATCAACTTGAATTTATTCGGCTTATCCCACGTTCCAATCCGAACCGACGATTTCAAATTCGAAGATATACTTTTCCTGACGACAAACCAATTAAATTGCGGTTAGCAGCACACAATCAATTCAAGTCCATGCCAACGAACGAACAATATGTATTAACAACGTCCACTGGTGACATCGTTGCAATGATGAAAACTAAAACAATTTTTCGTGGGATATATGATCATCAAGGACAACGGGCAGGTATCAACATGGAAAGTGGCCAGGTTTTCAAGCTGACCCCAGAATTAGTTAATGAAACCCCAGTAGGCAAAAGAAACAAAATTCGTGAGAATTTTGAAGTATTATGTTTAAACCTCGTGTGAGTCACAAGTCTTCACACCATTGTTTGATTTAAAAAAATGTAAACCTAAAATAAAACACTGCTTGTAATACGAATTTAGATAAAAATGTTACAAGCAATGCTAATCACATTAAAGGAGTCACTGTATTTCGGTTTTTGATTTCTCGATCGTTAGTGAATTCCCTAGGCTCTCTTGTTCGTAAAAAGATGAAGATACTTGCATTTTATTCTTTTAACAAATCATGTTAGGGGAAAAAGTGTAACTTACATAGAATCATGTAAATGATTTTTAAATAAGGGAATCCACGCTACAGAAGATACATGCTTTTAATGTTAAAATATTCCACAGTATTTAAATGGACCTATTGGCAATGTTGAAATTTTCTCCCTCTGAAATGATGACTATTAGATACATTTAAATTATACCTATTTTTCTTATAGATTTTACTAAGGTGTTTTTAGATTTCGATCGTTTTTCTGTTTTCTTGGTAAAATATTGTGCTATTTTGTGTATTTAATTTAATAAGTTGGCTCGCCACTCTGCCGGTTTCTTCAATGTAGACTTTGCCATAAGAGGAAGGGATTTTATATACTCCTAGATCACTAAGAGGTGTCCTTTTGTCTTTAGGGCTGTTCACAGTCCTTCATCGATTTAAAATTTTTTTGTTGGAAAATATTCAGCATTAATTTTCCAGAAATCTGTCTAGGCCGATTTTGGATTATCTGTTTGTTTCAATTTTTATACAGCGGCAAAGATATAAGATTTCGCTTCTGCCTGAAATTGTTTAAATCATGCATTTGTTTATGACAATTGTAAAAAATATAACCAATTATATTGGATACCACATAAGCACATTTTACCTCATCACATTTTTTTTTATTAAAGGAAAACACTCATATTTATAACATTTGTAAGATTTAACAAATCAATTGGAAAACAAAATTTTAAGCCAAAAAAGGCAAGATATGAAAAAAGTCAAAAAAGGAAAATTTTGTTTTTTGAAAGCCCTACAAGATGATCATGAAAACTTTTTTAATCTTCTTAAAAAATCAAAGACTTAAAAGTTGATTGCGCAAAAAATAATGAAAAATCAAACGTTAAAACTCCCAAAAAATATCTACAATTATGGGACTTCTTTAGACGACGAATAGTTTTTGTTTTATTCGATAAAAATAACATTGAAATTTTTTTTAAAAATTGAGGAAAAGCAGCCCAAGCTACACAAACAAAAATTATATAACAAAAATGGTTTACCCGACAGAGCTACAAATTTGTTATAAATTACTTTTTGAAAGAACACGTAGTTTCAGCTTTAATTATAAAAATGGCATTAAAAATAATAATGACGAATTTTTGGAGAAACTACAAAAAGTACGAAATAAAATTGATAGAAAAAGGTTGTTCACCCAAAAAAAAATCCAAATTTGTAATAATGTTTGCATTTTCATCATTTATGATGGAGAAAGTATTAGAATTATTCGCGATTTGATACCACAGCAATCAAATTTTAAAACAAACGACGAAAAATACAAAAAAAAGCCCTAAATAGAAATTATAGCAGTCGAAAAATCTTATAAATTGAGGTTTAACCATTTTCCAATATAACACGTAATCTTGTTTTTATTCGTCGTAAGTAATATGAAGAAAATTAAAATTGCAATATTACAATACAAGACGCGAAATACGTAAAAAATATAAGAGAAGACTTTTAGGATATTTCGCTTAATAGGTAGAAAACAATATGAAAACAAATATCCCATTCTTAACATAGAAACGCGAGATAGAGATCAATGTCTGAAAAAAGGAGAGTTGTTTTTCTTTTTTATTTTGAGGTGGTTCAGGAAATATACATTACATGATGCCATTTGATTAAAATTAAAATTAACAGAAGGGTTTTCAGAATAAAGAAAGAATATTTAATCAAACGAACTCCCACGGAATTAACAAAACAAATAATTTTACTGAAGTTTATGTGTGTGTTCCCGTGTGCTCACGTGTACACATACATCTCTACATACCTCAATAAACAAATATATAATTAAATAGATAGGTTAAAACGAATAAGTAAGAAGCATTAGCTTTTACATTTTGAAATTAAGGTTTTACCCTAAAATACTCGTGAGTTGAGTTTGAAAGTAAAAGAGCTGTTCGATTATTACGACAATAATATGTAAATTCAATTGAATAATATTAATTAATTAAGATTAGTAAATGAACAAACCAATCAACCCTTCTATTTTGTCTACCTTCATGGTTCTTTCAGAAAGATGAAGTTAGGTTAGAGATTAGGTTTATTTGAATTTTTTATAATTTTTAGACTATTATTTATATTCTTAGTTTCAATTATAAGATTTTCAATTTTAAATTAATTTTGAAGTTAGCGTAGAGTCGACGCGTAGGGACCGAGGCAGGCGGGCCTGACTAACAACGCCCACCACTTGGTTGCGACTTCGTTGTCACTCTCGCAGCTAATCGGTGGACTTGGAAATTGTCCTCACTGACACGGAGAGCTCCTCGCTCTGCTAAAGAGAGTCCGAAGCTAGAGAGTAAGTTTTGGAAACTTCAGTTCTTTCAAGAATTATAAGAGAGGCAAGTACCGCTCTGACCTCCTCCGCTATACTACACATTCACTTTCAGTAATATTCTGAGTGCATATCATTAGGCCAGTGAGTTTTCATTCCGGAGTCCCTTCATTATTTTACTAGTAGATTTTTTTCATTGATTCGTTGTGCTCTCTTTTCTCGTGTCTTCAATTTGCACTTGGGATTACTATTGTGAATTCATCGGATCAAAGGAGGATCAAATCGAGTGTCAGTTGACGTATTGTATGTTTTATTCACTGGAGCCGTGGTACGGTATTTTTTGTACAGAAAACCCTCTCAATCTCAGAGAAAGCAAGAAACACAGATAGTAATGCGCGTACCCACAGTCAGCAAGCGCAGCGAGAGCGACAACACGCTGCCTCTCAAACGATAGGTGAGTCGGCCAATCGAGCCGACGTCAATTGGAGTAATCACTAAGAGGCATCTTCGGCTCGGGAAGCCGCCTCTTCACGTCATCACCGCGATGTAGCGTTGGTTAAAGGAACCGGCGCCCACATCATCATTGAGAGGTATTTTCGGCTCGAAGAGCCGCAGCCTTTATCCTGCCTAGCAGGGTAGCGTTGGCCAGCAGGGCCGCCGCTTTGAACTATCCTTGTAGGACAGCTTCGGTTTGTGGAGCCGCCGCCCTTTCTTAGCATCAAGTGGTGGTGTCGGTGGAAAGAACTGCCGCCTACTATATATTCCCAAATATCCCGACTGAGTCTGGTATCTTCGTCAACGGGGCTTGGCAACTACTGGGTATCCTCTAAGGACGGCCAGGAACCAAGAACCCGCGCCATAGTTATCAACTGCGGTAGTTCGTCGCCTCGTCCGTTGGCCTACGGTATCTTCGAAATTACCCTGCGCCGCCGTGAAAGCTCGGGCTTCTTCATCCACGGTACCTACGTCGGAAGAAAATCACACGACGCCTCGCCGAAGTGGCTTCGACGGGGTCGCCACCGAGGGGCTGTCCACCAATCCAGCCCCTTTCGGGTTGATAGCTCACCTAGTACGCATCTTCAGGATATTGCTCCTCTCCCAACCACTTCCTTACTCCTTCCCCTTCATCACCTTCACTACAAATATAAATAGACAAAACCGCACTGAGCGACTATCTTTTTCAATTATCTAAGTCCCCCGTCACTACGGGTCTTTCTCTCTCCTCCCAATGGATGGCCTAAAAGCCTGTCAAAGGTACAAAAGAGAAGAGATCATGAAGGTCTAGTTACCCCCGCCTACAAGTCAACAAAGCATTCCTAAGGGGATGCAACAACTGGACATCTATCTAGCCGAATGGGAGAAAGCTAAAGCCACTACCATTAGGATATCTTGGGGTTGAATGTGAAGTTTGTGTATCTTTTGACAAAGTGAAAACAGTTTTGGACGTGTCTGATAGATTTTCCTGTGAAAGGATTCAGTTCCTTGATGTGAAAGCGTGCTAGAATGTATATTGTTGAGCTTCTTTCGCTGACGATCGATCTGAGTGGAATGTTGTTTCACACATCATAGATTACAAATTACTGATAAGTTCTTCTTTCGAGATTTTGTGAACAGTTACTGAAGAATTATGTCCTTTAGATAAGTCTGAAATCATTTCATTGAACAAATAGTATGCGGTCCAATGTAAAACAAATGTCAAATCTTCAAGTGTTTGATAGTAATGCGCTGGACGAAGTGTTTATTTTTGGAGATAAAATGTTGGACTATACTTCTTTGGTACAAACTTGGTGCGATAACTTGGACAATCGTGTTACCATAAACTAAGCAATACTGTCAAGAAGGCAAAGACGATAGCAGCTTTAAAGGGAAAGGCCTGCAAATGGATATAAACACAGAAACAAGCTAAGAAAACTCTGGCTACCATTTACGCGACGATACAACAGTGCCTATTACGATCACAAAGAAGAACAATATGCCCAAGTGGTTAAAGGTAAGTCTCTTGAGGAGGTAAAGGAAGTAGGTGAAGGTAAGCCTCTTTAGGAGAACAGGACAGATGAGAATCTTCCAAGACGCATGGGAGTGTGAAGGATGTCAGAAGGAGAGAAAGCTGCCCTTGGCCATCTCGACTCTAAAGCAAAAATTCAGATCTTAGGTGTCAATCGGCAAACTTATGAGCCGCATCAAAATCAAGGGGAACACCCAAAGTGACATTTTGGCAGAGGCAGTTTATAAGAGAGAAAGCAGCGAGGGCACCAGAAGGAAAGAAAACCTCCAGGAAAGTGCATATCCTCTCAAGCGCCTTTATGTGACATATTTCTCTTTCCCTAAAACCGGTTAATTCGCACAATCGAGTTTGTGCATCAAAGCCCATTGTCCGATAAGGAATAGAAGGTAACTCTATTGGAGGCCGATGTTGAGTTAACAAAACCTAGATACCTAGTTTCTGTTAAAGTGCAGATTATTCTCATATCCGTACACAAATGTCTCTCAAATAGAATAATTTTCTAAAACTATTATTTCACACAAAAAAATATTTTTCAAAAATGTGAAGTATCCATAGCTAGTATTATTTCGAAAATTGAAAATTATTTGAAAGAACTAGCCCTTATCCTACCCATCCTATATTCTAAAATATCCTCTACAAATTACTCAAAATAGGGGCAGTCAGCGCAATGGAAGTAGGCAGCAATAGATACCCAAAGCTAGAGCCGCTTATGAGTGGTTTTTGAACTAGATCGTATGTACGTATTGATCGTATTTTCGGGTGTTTCCACATCTTTTCAGGTTGTGCGGTTAGCCTACGGAATAAGTAATAAAAATAATAGTACGCGGCCGAGTAATTGCCATTGCGTCGACCGCCTCCAATTCAAAACTTGCAGCAGTGAATTGCTGGTTTACGTGTTGAGCCCAGAGACATCAATTATGCATTAGAAAATGCCAAATTTTACATGCAATTTATGATAATATCCAATTATCTTTACTAATATTATTTTTTTTCAACTCATAGACAATAGTGAGACAGATGTTTACGGCTTATTTATTTCAATCAGTGCTTTCTAGGTTTTTTAATTCAACCATTATCGCTTAGGAAGGAAAACAAAAAATCCAGTGAATTACAGGGTTTTCTTCTTCTTAAAAAAAAGAGTGGATTTCATGTGATTTTAAAGTGGGGCAAAACAAATTACACGCGTAAATGTATTTTTCTAAGATAAAGCCATCTCCTGTAAACACGTTATTTCGGTGAATCAGACATAAGGATCTACAAGTTTCACTATACCCTTATATCTTGGTACATAAATTTAAAATTGTTACAGAGTCGCCATATTGAACTACCAGTTTCTCATTGTGGGTTTTTTTTATTGAATCTAATAAAACATTTAGATATTATTAAAGAGTATTTGCAAACTTTCATTTCACAATATATATATTAATATTTAGGTATACATAGCGTACACCTGAAAAGAATACTTACGTTTTTTTGTGTATGAAACGAAGCGGAAGAATAGAATTATTCTTCTGCTATTTGTAATAATTTGCAGCTTGAAAAATGCATTAACCTTTTTTTACCGAAATAGCTTTACCTATGACGCCAAAAGAAAGGAATTTTCTGACCAATTTTGGGATAAGTAGTGAACAATCTAATCATCAAGGTAACTCTAGTACAAATAAATTTTGGTGACAAAAGTGTTGATTCATGAGCTGTTCAAAAATCTAAATAATTTTCTCTTTTACTAATATATTCTCTACACAATGTTTTAAAGAATATATTAAAGAAAATTTTTTTTTACACATTCATGCATACACGTGTAAAGGATGCAGAAAGAACCCAAAATAAATACGGTCACGTTTCCCTCAAGGAGATGATTTCTGCACTTATCTTGATGTACTATCTCATTCAATAGTTTAATTGAAAAATCTGTTATATCTTTCTAAAATTTCTATTTCCGAGCTTTAATATGTAAGCCACGTTAAAAATAATTTTCAAACCTTTTTCTTTCAACTTTCCTCCTATGAGTTGTTTTTTTAAATTTACTTCAACGAGATTTTCGAAAATATCCTTTGGTTTGAGATTGATTACTCCACTAGCTCAGTCATTAAATTAAATACGGTTTTGGTTTTTTATACCGATTGCAGATTCGCTTGTAAATCTTTGAAATTAGACTTAATCAATTACATTTAATTTTATAATTTATTTTCTCCGTACCTATTGAACATTTTGGGAAAATATTATCTTTCCGACATACATATGGCGAATAAAACTTGCAATGAAATTTAAACTTCCATATCGTTAGATAAATTATTGCGCACTGATTTCAGATTGAATTATTACTTTATTTGGCTTACACAATTAGCCATACAGATATTTCATTTTCTTTGTAAATATAACATTGAGCGTTACTCTTACGATCAAGCATATTTCTCGTTTTTCGTCGATCCCTGGCTTGGAGTATATTATAGTTTGGTTTATTATAGATTAAATCCTCTATTCGAGCAAAAACAAGCATTTCACAGAGATGCAAATTCGATCAAAAATTTAAGTCCAAACAAGAACCAGTCGCAATATTCTAAAAAAAATTTTTTATTTTGCTTCGATTGCCTGCGATTTCTTTTTAATCTACTGTCGGGAAATCTACTAATACTACACATTAGAATAACTGCTGTTAAGAATTTTTTAACATGGAATATTTACTGCACTCATTTTAAAGTCATTTCTTGTACCAGCATTTTAATAAACTAATCTCTGATTTTCGGTAATTTTCCCTACATCTTATATATAATTTTTGGAAATTAATTATTTTGATACCGGGATTTCACACAATTTGAAGATGCATATAATTTAAGTTTTTAAAATAATCTATCGTATGAATCTGTAAAATACAACACAACAATCTGCTGATTAGTATCTTATGAGGTCCTTGAATATGCATAATTAATTTTTAGGCTACTAATTTATTTTAATTTTACTAAATTCTTATTTTTATTAACTTTACGCAAATAATTAATTTACTTTTTCAGAATTGAAGCTACTTTTTTACGTGGTTGAAACATTATTTCATTACATATTTATATTTCACCTTTTTCCATTACTGTAAGCTTTTTCAATTATTGTATAGAGTCCTAAATAAGATTACATATTTTTATTGAGAAATTAGCTGTTTTTTAATATTGAATCAGTGAATATCTTGATCAATCCATTTAGTAATTCTTTACTAATTTTTAATTAACTATTCTTTGCCCATTGAAACTGTAAAATTGTTTTGTGTTTTTTATTGCATTACGTGGCTACCTAAGAACATTGTTAAGGTGCGGTGAACTTCTTTTGGTGTCTCGTTTCTATGCAAGTGCTCGGCTTCTGCTTTTTTGGTTTAGAAATAACGTTATTTTAACAGCTTCGTGAGTTAACACATGTGCTGACCTAGATGGTGACTTGTGTTATTGCCGTGAGATTCTCATGGCAATAGCAAAAGGATAAGATGTCGAATTTAATCAAATCTCTGAAAGTCTTGACGCTTTCGAATTCAAGCAAATGGCCTTTAACTGGGTTCGAGGAAACCACATCTTCAAATGTCAGTGATATTATTCACCTCCAAGGCGTCTCTAGTGTCTAAAGACTTAGACCTTCAGTTAGCAAAGCTCCGCATGCTTCGCTTCCACCTATCGTGGTAGTAAAATTTAACTAGGAATCAGCATGCGCTAGCACAATCGAGAAATGCAAAAAGAGGCAACTCCTAAGTAAATTGTTAAAATGGTAGAATGATGAGGCACTTTTCATCAGAGAGTCTCTCACTAAAACGAATTGACTTATGTATAATGCACCTCTTGAATTTAGACAAAATATAAGGATCAAATACCTCTAGAGTGCAGGGAAAGGGTATTCTGTCGTAAAGAAGATGGGGCGCCGAGAGTGTTTTGTGCTCAAATCAATGACATTGATGTTCTTCGGTATGATGAACTCAACAAAATACCAGCGGAACAAAATAGCACAGCTCATTGTGAATTTTGAGAATTTGCCATGTAAATGCTCAGTCTATCTTAACACACTACCATGAATTTTAGATCTTTTTCAACTCACGCGATTAACACATTATTGCTGTTTCTGAGACGTGATTAACACCTGATGAACTCTCCAGCTTGGTAGTTTCTCAAAGTTATGTGCTGTTTCGTAGAGACAGAAATGAGCTGCATGGGGGCGAAGTCGGCTTATATGTGCTTGGCAGTCTTAGGGGCGTCACAGTGGGAGTCAGGGCGTATGCCAATTATCCTACTGCCGAATCTCTGTTCACCGAAGCCTCGGGTGCTAATTTGAAAGATAATGTGTTAGTAGGTGTTATTTATAAACTCCCGAATGCCTCTTACAGAACAGAACTTGAATCCGAAATTCTTGCTTCTGTACAAAACAATAGTAACATTATTATTACAAAGGCCTTTAACACTGACTTAAATGGACACATAGTCTACAAGGAATCAAGGTGAGAATGGGTCTTATTGAAAAAGTACCTACTCACTAAACCTTAACTGCTTTTCCTGCCAACCCATGTCCTCGGATCCACTTTCGCATTATTTCAAGGACCTAGGAATAAGGCCAGTAAGCCGAGCTTCGGCTTCCATCTTATTTTGCCTTCTTGGCGTTTAGCTTATCCTCTTTCTCGATGCGGAGCAAAAGGTCAGGTACGTCACCCCCTCTCCAAATGCTTCCTCAATAACTGCTAAAAATTCAGGTCTGCCTTTTGTATCAGGACCCAGTTTCACAAGGACCTCTTTGTTTCTAGTTTGCCTGAACCCCCCGATATTTACGCCAAGGTCGTTAGGCTTAACTTTCTGCTTGATATCCTTGAGGATATCTGCATAACTTAAACCTTTGGCCGGTTTGATTAAAACTACGTCGGGACGAGATCACCACTGGTTCTCTTTCTACTTTCTGATGGAAGCAGGTTTTTCTTCTCCTTCCTTATTAACTGGAATCGCATTTGCGGGCATTAAAGCGTTTTCGTTTCTCGGCTTCTGGCTCGTTTGTTTGGAGCCATCTGCTAGTAGTACTAGTAGTAGTGGTAGTAGTAGTAGTGGTAGTAGTAGTAGTAGCAGTATTACTAGTAGTAATAGTACAATGGGCTCAGAATTATGAGCTTATTATGTTATGAATTATGAGTTTATAATATGGACACATAACTCCATATCGATAAGCGATACGGAGATGCACCTTCAATTTTTCACTTCAGAAAACTATTTTTTGATTATTTGCTCAATATAGAAAAACCTACATTTGAAATTACTGATTGATAGGTCATGAAATTTCTGCATGCTACTTATTTTTTATGTTTTCTTATTATTCTAAATGACCACTATATCATTTTTTATTGATAACTATATTTTTCAAAGAGTGCCATCAATAGTAACCAATATTCTTTTTGCATTTTACATATAACTTCACTGTAGACAATATTATTTAACCATGGTTGTCATCGTACATTGACCATAGTTTATAGATGTAGCTATATTTTTAGTACCTTGGGATTTAATAAGTAAATTTTAAATTGCAAAAATAAAAATCTTCAGTCCCATAACGTTATGCATATTGAAGGATCTCAAATACTATTTCTTCTAATTTTAAGAGTAGAAAAGAATTTTAATTTTCCCGAACTATGTTTAAACATCCAGATATAAACGAATTTCTAACATAAGGAAAAAGGCAATGCAATTAAATTAACCTTATTTAGGAAATTATGTTATTACTAATTAAATCCTAATTTAATTTAAGCAAATAATTTTTTCAAATTTTGCTAAATAATTTATATTTTCTATGGAAAATTGATTCTTTATTAATAACAACACGTTGTCTAATCAAACTTATCTATATTACATGTTTTCGATTTTCATAACTCTTTATTAACTATCAGATACAGTAATGTATACTTTTTTTCTAAGCAATTATTTTTCCACTATGAAATTAGGAAACATCTGATTATGCTTAAAATCCTCTAATATGTTTTGCAGATAAACATGATTCTCAAGATAGATCTCTTCCTCGAGCAGAGACTCCTTTTCGTGCCAGGACCAGGTCGCTTCTTATCAGGCATCGTTGTTTGATAATACTTGGATTTGAACTTGCACAAATTAGACTTATTCGGCTTATTTCCCACATAAATCCGTCCAGGCGATTTGAAATTCGGGACTACACTTTTCCTACTGATAAATAAATTCAGTTACATGGAAGAGGAGATAACAAATTTATTCCCATGCCCAAAGAAAAAACAAATGTAATAACAACATCCACTGGCGACGTCGTTGCGATAATGAAAACTAAAACATATCTGCGTGGCATATTTAATCACGAATCGAAATGGGTGAGCATGAACATGGAAAGTGGCGTGGTTTTCGTATTGCCCATAGAATGAGCCATTGAGACTCCATTAGGACAAAGAAACGGAATTCTAGACAATTTTGAAGAGATATGTTTAAGCCACGTGTAGATTACAGCTAGCCACAGCATTATTTGACCTAAAATGATGTTCAATATTATTGTAACAAATTTATGTCATATTTATGTATGTACCTCGGCCTAAGACTGCTTATTCAGATATTGCAAAAATATTGTTAACATATTGTTTTCATGATTACTTTATTATTTGCTTCTTATTTTTCTCTAATTCTTATTCTCAGCTACACTGAAAAATCCATCATTTTAGTAAATTTATATTATGACAATTCACCAATATTCATTGGTGTTGAAAAAAGTATCTTTTTTTGTTTATTTTTATAATTAACCAAAAGCGTGCAACATTAAAAAAAATATCAATTTTCTTCTTTCCTTAACTTTTTTCATATCGTGCGTCGTTTGGCTTAAAATTTTAATTTCTATTAGAATTTTTTTTATAGATACTATAACTCCGGTGACTTGTTATTTATAAAAATGTTATCAGGGTAAATTGTCCGCTTTTTTGAGTAAGAATTATAATCGTACATAGTTTAACATAGAACAATTCCAACTGTCAGTGCTTTCAAAAGTTATAGTGTTAACAAACCAGAAATCAACACTTAAAAAAAAGCATACAGGCGAACAGACACATTCGTAAAAACCTGATTTTTGGATTTAGGGGGTCCTAAAATGTGGACATTTGGCCACTACTGGAAGTTTCAAATTTACCAAATCTTTTATAGCAAACCATCCCATTTTCTGGAGACAGAATTATTTAACCAATAACCTTTTTTTGATGCTGTCTTTTACGAATAATACAAAAGCTACACGCTATATCAAAAAGTAAATTATAAAAAAATTGTAGATCATTCTTATAAGCACACTTTTTTTATTCGTCCTTTTTCATGCCGTATGATTTGACCGAAAAATAGAATTTTTTAGTTGTTGTCATAGCTCTGCGTGAACAAATTTAGAATTTTTAAGAATAATTGAAAAACATTTTTGAATTTTTTTAACTTTTTAAAATTTTATCCAAAATGGCTGGCTAACAAAATTGACCTTCAGTTTAAGGTAGTTAGAAAAGGTTTAACAAAATAAAATCTCAAAACGTAGAAATTTGCCAAAATCATGTTGGGTCAAACATTCAAATAAATCTAATACCTTTCATGATGAGAATGTAAAAACAATTTTGTTGTTATACATTTTAGTGCAACTTTCGTAGATGTTTTTAGAATCGACAATTTTTTTTCATTCATCTGCACTTGTAACTTGCATCGTTTTTCCATAAACTTAATTTTTTTTATTTTCATTGTTGCTTTTCACCATTAAAAGAAAAACGACAAATTTTTTCTGCTAATTTTTTCCGTATCTTGTATCGTTATTCTAAAAATTTAATTTTGTTGTTGTTTTAAACACTAAAAAACCACTGAACATTGTCACGACTGATCAGTTCTGGTATGGGGACATGTCTGTTTAAGTCGATGCAATTAAAACCACATCAATTTGATTAATAAAATAACGCTGTAGAAGCGTGGTCTTTATTATAAATAGATTAAAACTGTATAAAATCAACAGAACTTGTTGCTTGGCGAACACGGACTAACGAGTCGAGAAAAGAAAATTTAGAAACCGAGCAACAATACTATGTGTATGGGAAATCAAACATGAAAACGATAAGACCAGATCAGACATAATGTTAGATATTACTCAATACGGGGATCGAATATAAGGACAAGACCAAGAAATATAAATGTAACAAAGAACGCAAAAAGTTCACGATTGGCCGATCAAGTGTGCTAGTCTTTGTCTTGAGAGTAACAACCTGAACTAGGTCATCCTTGCAAGGATAAAGCTGTAGACCCCGACCCATTAGCTATTGCGTAAGTTGAAGGTTTTTATGTCGAATGAGAACTAAATCTCCAATCTGTATGGATGGCGATGAATTAGTCCACTTGGATCGAGGTTAAAGTTCTCTCAAATACTCAGCTGGCCACAGATTCCAAGAATGATCAGGCACTCAGAATGAATCACTGCATTCAGTGCACCTCCAATGAGAAAATGGCTTGGTGTGTGGGCAGAAATATCTGTTGAATCATCTGACTGAGTTCTGAGAGGCTGAAAATTAAAGCACGCCTCAATTTGTGTTAAAAGAGTCGTCGTTTCTTTACACGTCAATGTAGAATCTTCAATGACTCGACGAAGAAGGAATTTTGTCGACTTAACTGCAGCCTTAGAAAACAGTTCCTATAGTTGACGTTCTGCTCTCATAAAATTCGTACCTTCGTGACTAGATAACGTTCGACAAAGACCACGATGCGAAGTGAAGCGAATATAAGCAGCTATGAAGGCTTCTGCAGTGTTATCGGAAACCAACTCGAGGTGAAATGAGCGAGAAGAAAACAGACAAAATACAAATCCAGGCCTTGTGGGAATGGTGACCTCGTCCTTTATAGGTTTGAACATTGATAGGGCTAGCATAGTGTACCCCAGTGTTCATGAATGCTCGTTCAGGTAAAGTAGTGCGGATGGAAGAGAGGTCACCTATCAGTTGTTGCTGAGTATTAACTCTGTTTCTGACGCATGGAATGCACCGATGATTAAATGATCGTACCAAAGTGCGACCTCGAAGATTCCAAGAAGATTATCGTAACGTTCCACGGGTAAATTGGACACCCCCATTAGGACAGCGAAGATGACAGTCGCGGATATTACGAGTTGTACGAATAGACTTAGGTGGTGGAATCAGTGGATGCTCCTTATCATAAGTTAAAAGAAAGTGATTTAAGCAACCTCCGATACGAAGAAGTTGGCCGTCAAAAAAAGGAGTCAACTTTATTAGAGTGCTACTCGTAGTCTTAGAAATCTGCATTTTATTTTTTAGAGCGGGGATTTCATTAAGAAAATAGCGATTTTTTTTCTTGCTGAATCCAGAACGAGGAGCTGTTTTTGTCTTTTAAGCCACGGAGGACCATTCCACCAAAATGAATACTGCGGAAGTTTGCAAGCTGACAGCCCGAGAGAAGCACAGTCAGCTGGATTATCTGCATTCGGAACATGATGACAAATTGCTTAAGGAAAGATCGTTTGAATTTCCGAGACCCGATTCGCGACGTATGTCATCCATCTTGCAGGCGCAGCTGAAGTCCAATGAAGTATATCCATAGAATCAGACCACAAATGTAGAGCAGGATCAACATGCAGTTGAGCTTGAGCGTGTGGGACGAGACGAGCTTGCAAAACTGAGACGCATAGCTTAAGACGAGGAAGCAGAATAGTTTGAGGAGGAGCGAACTTGGTCTTTGAACAAATGAGTCCAATAAAACAATTTCCGTTAGCCCAAATTGTCTTTAAATAAATGACAGCACCGTACGCTTTTTTAGAAGCGTCAGAAAAGCCATGAAGCTCGGAAGAGCATATTGACAAACGAAATCCTATCCACCGAGGTATCCTGACTGCGGAAAGAAGAGGAAGATCTTGATAATATTTTATCCAGCGATGACCAGCTCCTTCAGGCAAAGGATCATCCCAGGATAAATTAGGCTTCCAGAGTTCCTGGATAAAGATCTTTGCGACGATGATAACTGGTGCCAATCACCTTAGAGGATCAAATAATTGGACTGACTGGCTGACGACAAGGCGATTTTTGATACCATCTTTAATAGGCCAAAGATCGACCTGAAAAATGAAAGTATCGGTACTGGGTTTCCAAGTTAACTCAAGCATCGAAACCAATATTTCTGACTGCACGATATATCTGGATATAACGCTTGAAGATCTTTCGGAATACGCTGAATTAGCTCATAACTGTTTGAATTCCACTTTTTGAGATATATGCCGCCCGCCGTAAAGAGACGAAGTAGTTGGTTGTGTAATTAAATAGAATCTTCTAAATTATTCGCTCCTGATAAGACATCATCGACCCAGATGCCATTTTTTATCAATTCAGCAGCCAAGGAAAATCGAACCCATTTATCAAGACCAAGCTGCTGAACGGTGCGAAGAGCTAGAAATTTAAATCATTAAAAACTACTCGCAGTTTCGTGGCTGAACTAGATTCACGCTAAACTACACGATGCATACGAAAAATAAGCGCGACATACTCTTTGGATCTGCAGGGATGTTGACTGACTTCATATGCTGAAGTTGATGGTTTTCTTCCATGTGATGTATTGCGTGTAGGTCTACAGAAAATTCACCCGAATAGGGGATTTTGAGCCAAAGGAGTGCTCGGGGTGATTCTTTCGAGGACCTTGTTTAATTAATATTGCATAGACATATAATCCTAAAATCAAATCAATCGGAACACTTCACTGAAGTTCGGATCTGTTAATTGCAGACCAGTGAGATAAGGTCATTCCTCAAGACTGATTTGATGCTCCGGGCGTTTAGAAATCAACTCTGGAACAATAAGAGCCCGGCATTAAAGTTTAAACTCGAATCAAACCTTGATGAGAGAACAACGTTGACTGATCCACGAGACGTCCCCGCATTAGTTTCCCCCACTCCTAGGACATCAACATGAACCATTGCTGTTGTCAGGAGAACCGACAGTGATTTCTTCTAAGGAATCTGCATTACCGAAAACGCATGGGTAGATTGTGCTTGATGAGGCGTTATACTAGGCAGTCTGATAAGTACCTGAAAATTCTAAGAGATGGCATTAGTATTCACTAATGTGAACCATTTTCCTCGAGCTTGATCCTTTAAATGACGTCTGTCAAAACTTCAGCCATTTATGTTTACGCATGTACAAGTTACAACACTGAGAAGCGACTAACTTCCGAGTTTTTTTAAATATGGAACAATCTGAGTTTCGAGTTTTGATCAAACACTACTATCTTCGCAAGAAAACGATAACCGAGACCAATCCCAAGCTGGATAAGTATTACCCGGACTCTGCGCCGTCGATTGGAATGATTCATAAGTGGTTTACCGAGTTTCGTTGTGGCCGTACGAGCACAGTTGATGCTGAACGTTCTGGGTGCCCAAAAGAGGTCACTACACCAGAAAATGTCGAAAAAATCCATGATATGATGTTGAATGAACCCAAAGTGAAATTGGGAGACGTATCGAATGCTGTAGGCATATCATTGGAACGTGTGGGCTATATTGTGCATTCAGTTTTGGGCATAAAGAAGCTCTGCTCGGGATGGGTGCCGCGTTTGCTCACAGTGGACCAAAAACGAATTCGTGTGACAACTTCCCAACAGAATTTGGCATTATTTTCGCGTAAGCCGACCGAGCTTTTGCGCCGACTCATAACCATGGATGAAACCTGGATCCACTACTACACTCCTGAGTCAACGAAACAGGCAAAACAGTGGGTTCCACTGGGCCAAAGTGCTCCGAAGCGTCCAAAAACGCAACAATGGGTCGGAAAGGTTATGGGCTTCGTATTTTGGGATGCACTTGGCATAATATTCGTGGACTATCTTGAAAAGGTAAAACCATAACCGGAGCATACGATTCATCATTATTGGACCGATTGGAAATCAAAATCGCCGAAAAGTGACCGCATTTGAAGAAGAAAAAACCGCTTTATCATCACAAAAATACGCCTGTTCATTCATGCTTAGTTGCACAAGCAAAATTGCATGAAATCGGCTTCGAATTGGTTCCTCAGCCACCGTATTCCCCAGACCTGGCCCCCAACGACTATTACTTGTTCCCTAACCTGAAGAGATAGCTCACCGGTAAGCGTTTTTACTCAAATGAGGTGCTCATAGGTGAAATTGAGGCGTATTTTGGAGACCTTCCGATCGATTACTTTTCGGACGGTATCAAAAAGTTAGAAAATCGTTGGACTCGCTGTAGCGACCTGAAAGGAGAGTATGTTGAAAAATAAAACCGACTTTGGCCAAAAAAACGTCTCCGTGTTTCATTTTTCAGGCACTTATCAGACTGCCTAGTATATGTAGTTGATATCATGAAAGAAGATTGTCCCGAGCTTGAAGATGGGTCATCAAGTACCGTATGATGAATATTTGTCCACCGGTTCTTCCAAGGCAGATAAAGCTTCAATGTTATCAACCGTTGCATTATAAACGTCCTTCAGAGCACTTGAAGGCTCAGCTTTGATTAGCTTCATTGAAAAAGCTTAGCCAATTGAGAGCTGATAAGAAGTCTTTTATTGTCAAAGCGCTCCGAAAGTAGGTCCCAGCAACGCTGACTATTTCCTTAAGTTATTGGAATTCGATGTAGAAGTTGAGCTGCTTCACCTATAAGACTGGATTTAAAGTGATGAAGCTTCGCTACTAAAGAGAATCTAGGATTTGAATGAACCAAAGATGTAAATAAATCGCTAAAAATTTTCGCACTCCTTATAACTCCCAAAAAATTCAGGCAATTCAATCCTTGGCATTTATCGAAACGTTAATGCAGAATTTGTCCATGAAGGATCCCTTCGCGACTAGATATTCTTCTTCAGTAGTTGCATATTAATTGGTAATAAGATAAATGTTTGTGGTATTCTGATCGCAAACAGTTACTAACTAACAATTTTGAGCCTGAAAACGCGTCCAATTTTTCTCCAAGAACTCAAGTCTACAAACCTACCGACAAACAGACATGAAAATTCATAAAAGCCAATTTGACGAATTCAGGGAGTCTAAAAACGAAAAAACTGGGAGGGGGGTCAAATTTTTACACAAATCTGATACCTCTTCTGATAAAAACGTAACAAGCTGTAGACCTAGTATACAATATTTTTTGTTGTGAAAAGTCGGATCAAGATATTACAAGTAATTGTGATCACATTAAAAGAGGCAGTATAGTGTCGAGGTAAATACGAGAGTCTGTACCAATCCTATTTACTTTGTTTCACTGTTAAGAATTTGGAATAAAGCGAAGGCTTAATCACGAAATGTTTTTTACAGATGAAAACAGAAAATCACTGAGTATAAATACAAGCAGAACTGTGATTCAATGCTTGAAAAAACGTTAACTCTTTGCATTGTTGCGCTTTGAGTCACAGTGCCTACAGCCGTTTTGTTCTCTCCGTGTAGGTGACTTAGTCAGCGCGTTTCTTCGTCCACAATGATGTAAAAAACGGGACTCAGTCAAAGCGATTCGTACTTCATAGATCTTTGAAAAAAAAAATTAAATGATTACCAAAACAACATGGAATTTACTAGACTATATAAAAAACTAACTTACCAATCGTGATGTCCCGCAGAACGGTGGTCGTGAGCAATCGCGCGAAAGCCGCTAACAAGGAAACTATCCCAGGTGTCCCTCACCGATTTTGATGAAACTGCAATATGTTGTAATACATCGAAAAATAAGAGACACGTATTTTTTTTTATCG
>NC_046664.1:26252909-26260803 GCF_010883055.1 Belonocnema kinseyi
ATAAAAAAAAATACGTGTCTCTTATTTTTCGATGTACTACAACATATTGCAGTTTCATCAAAATCGGTGAGGGACACCTGGGATAGTTTCCTTGTAAGAATTAATCTTCTTTTAAGATTATCTAAAGTTTACTCATTCTATTTTCTGTTTCAAAATGATATTTTTCAATTGGGGATTTAACTAGTTGTTTGAATATACATGTATTTTGTTGGAAATTCATCTACGTGCTTTAGAAATTCATATTTCACTGTAGAAATTTCAGCTTTTCCGGTAAAAATGCAACTGTTTTGATAAAGATTTGTGCTTATGAATAAATTATTTTTCATTTATTCATAACATCGAAAGATGTGGATTGATGCTACACTTTACGAGGTAGTTTTAATAATTGAGCTAACTACAAAATAATTTAAGAAACATAATTCTTTGGAGGCAATAGCATATTTTTACATGTATGTGTGATAGCAATTCTTGTTAGCAGTTACAGAGACTGTTATTTAATACCTCATATTCAGCCTCAAAATAACTGTTACTTTTCAAAATAAAAATTCAATGTAAGAATGGATAGTTTGCTCCCAGAAATGATAATTTTATGCTAAAAAAAGACAATGTTCTATTAATTAACTGTTTTCGTTTCATGAAATATTTTTTAAATATATACTAAGAATATTTGGCAACAAATGTATGTCTATATATATCCATACATACATATATATACATATATATACTCTTTATATATTATAAAATTCTGTAAAACTCTCGCAGTAGAATAATATATAAACATACGTTTACTCCTAACCATAAATTATCAGATATTTCCAAGGTGAACTAATTGTACGCCTGTAAGATTTTAGCTTTGCCAAATCACATACAGTTATATCACGTAACGTTTTTTATCGTCCCGAACCCCAAGATAGAACATATACCTAAATTTTGTCCGAGAAGCAAAAATCATATATTTTAGAGCAGCATATTTCCACCAATAATCGGAATATTCATAATTTAAGCTGTTTTCAAAATTCTTCGTTAATAAGGGTTTCCTACATTTTCAAATATGGGGACTATTGGTACTTTGGTCTTAACCCTGGACCTAATTCTTATTTCAGCAGGTAAGTGAAAATTTTTTTAAAAATCTTTATAGAAGTCTCACAATAACCTTCTATCCCTGCAAAAATGATGTTGAAAACAACCCACAATGAAACACAAGTTATAAGAAACAAAATTCAATACCATAATTAGGCTTTTAATATTTTGAACACATTTAAAAATTTTTTAAATCATCAATATTTTTGTCTTTCAACAGTGATGTCATCGGGTATGCCACCTAAAGAAAGAGACTTTTTGACCAATTTTGGGAAAAGTAGTGAACACAAGACAATGGACTTTCGTGCAAATTTAGTGGCTAATAGGGAACATGCGAGTCCTCCAGGTAACCCTATTATAAATAAACATTGATAACAAAACTTCCAGGCATTGAACCTATGTTAGAGTTGCAATAAAAATAAGCAAAGTTAAATAATCGAGTTACGCTTTTACTATTTCAAATAGATTTTTAAATCTATAAATTCATCAAAGTTTTGTATTTTAAAAGGAATATCATCGGGATTGCCGCCCAAGGAAAGAAACTTTTTGACTAATTTTGGAATGTGTAGTGACGACAAGACAAGGGACTTTCTTAAAAATGTTGGGATGAGCAGTGATCATGCAAATTATTCAGGTAACGCTAATACAAATACAAAGTGCGCGAAAATTTGTGTAGCTGTGAGTTGCTTCAAAAATCAGCTTCACAGGCTGACTCTATGATTATCTAAGGGACATCATTCACTTCACAAATGTTCTTTGCCCATTGCATATTGAAGTCGAAGCACATGAATTTTACACCTTTGAGTTTTTTTATGGTTTCCAAATGGCGCGGCGAATGTTTACTAAAGTTTGACATCTCTAGAACTTATTGCGGTTTGGAAACGATTCAAGTTACAAACCTCTCTGTTTCATTACGGTTTGGAAACATCTTTATGAAATATGTCGAAAATAAAATCTTCTACTGATCCAAACTTAAGCGGAATTTTGGTTCCGTTGCGTTGACGACATTTTTGCCATCTATAGCCATGGACTATGTTAACTACAGAAAGTTTTAAATTTGATCAATTTTTCCGCTCTAATATCAATTTCACAATGACAGTTGAACAAAACCGAAAATTGTCTTTTTTGGCTTTACTAGTTTACCCAAGATCTAATGAGGCATTAGGACATAAATTTCACATGAGAACCGTTCATACAAAATAATACCTACATGCTTCCTTCTACCACCACCCTCCTCAAAAGCAATCGGCTACTAACTTCCTTGTGTGCAGGTATGTTACATAACAAATAGAAAGTTTTCAACAAATACAACACCTAAACCATATTTAAAGCAAATGAAAAATAGGAAAACTTCTAAACAGCCCTAAACACAAAAGGACACCTCTCGGTAAACAGAGAGTATATAAAATACCTTGCTCTTGTGGCAAAGTCTATATTGAAGAATCCGGTTGAGGAGTGATCCAACTTATAAAGCAACGTGAAAGTGCAGATAAGCTGAAAAAATTGACGCAACCGTGCGAGCAGTCTCCACCGTAGGGCGCTCAGACCATTCCCAGGCATTATGAAGTTTATATATAAGAATAAGATAACCTGAAAGCTCAGTCTCAGACTAGCCCTATAAATTGTTGATTTTTGTTTATGATAATTAGTGTTGTAATTATGAAGCGTCTATAAAAGTTTCACTTAAGTGACATCTTGGTTAACAGATAAATGTTTTGTACTTAGGTTCATGAGTTTATCATAACCTACCCAGTGCTCGTTGGTTTGTACACTGACTCGACATTGAAAAGTGGTTGGACTAATATGTATATACTCTACTTACTCATTCTAATCGCGAATAACTACATTTAAATATTCTCGTATTTTCGTACTAGCACACACATTTCAAACACCACTCGCCTCATGTGATTGAGCATGATGAGTATCTTTCTAACTCCACTCAAGGTCCATATCTTGAGACAAAACGGACCTTGATTCTGGCCAACTAGCAGAATGTTTGGTCAGCCATTGTGGACCATGCCACCATAAGGGATGATCCTTCAATTCTTCTAGGAAGAGACCCCTGGAAGCGCAATCGGCGGGATTGTCCTTAGTGGGAACATATCTCCACTTAGCGTTTGGAACAAGCTCATGAATATGAGCCACTCGATTAGATATGAATGTACGTAAAGTCGATGGATGCTTGGTTAACCAAGCTAACACTACAGAGGCATCAGTGTGACAATAAAGTTGGATACTTTTAAACCCCATTGTTGAAATTAAAAAATATAGTCTTAACTAATAATTGAGCTCCACACAATTCAAGTCTAGGTATGGTCACCTGTAGGATAGGAGCCACTCTCGTTTTAGCAGTCAGTAAAGTTACTCGTGCACTTCCATCCTCCTGAATAATAGGGAGATATACGACTGCAGCATAAGCTCTGCTCGAAGCGTCAGAAAAGCCATGCAGCTCGCAACCCAGATTGTCAGCACCTTGTCCGGTCTATCGCAGTAGTCTGGATTGCTTGAAGTTGGGTAAGACCCTTATAATATTAGGACCAATAATCCTCAAAATCAGTGAGAAAAGGCTCATCCCACTGCAGCTTTTGAAGCCATAGCTGCTGCATTAAACGCTTAGCGACTATTACAACTGGAGGTAAACAACCAATTGGATCATACAGCTTTGCGATAACTGAAAGAATTAAACGTTTCGTCGGAGAATCCATAGGGCGGGGCTCAACCCTAAATCGAAAAACATCGGATTCAGGATCCCATTGCAAACCCAAAACTTTCAGTTTAATATCCTCATCCATTAGAAAATCAAACGCTCTCTCATGAGTTCCTGAGGGACAATCTGATAATAATAATTCATTATTACTTGCCCATTTTCTTAGCTGAAAGCAACCCTTTTCGAAAAGGTGAATGACTTGCATTCTTAATCTTTGAGCTGCATCCATTTCATCAGCGCCAAAAAGAACGTCATCCACGTAAACATTATTTTGGAGGAATGATTTGGCTGCAGAAAAATTAGACCCTTCATTATTGGCTAATTGTTAAATGACTCTGTTAGCGATTTAAGGAGCGCAAGCAGTATCATTCGTGACTGTATTCGCCCTCAGCGATGGGATCGGCAACGTATTATAATGGAAACTAAATCCGTAAAAATTTTAGGCCCAATGTGAAAATGCGAATTTAAGGATGTGTTATTGGATGTCAAACTTGAGGCATTAAATACTACTCTTAAACGAGTAGTCGAACTATCATCCTTAAGGATAGGATGATGGGGCAAATAAATTGTTTGAGGAGAATCAACTTCAGAAAACTGCTGAACGCGTTCCATATGACCTAACTGCTCATATTCGGTTAAAAACACCGTGTATTGAGAAAATAAAGCTGAATCCTTAAGCAAGCAAGCATATACTCTCTTCAAGACTAACTTTGCTCTATTTAAGGAACTGCCTATATCTATCGGAGGTCCATTCTTAAAGGGCAAGCGTACCATATACCTTCCTGATGCTAAACGATGATGGGTCAACACAAAATGCTGCTCACAACTCATCTCATCAGCAGTCAATAGGGATCTGGAGGTTGGTTCCTCCATTTCCCAGAACCTAAGCAAATCATCGTAAAGGACTTCCTCGGTTATACTTTGATGCTCTGTTACTGGTAAAGACCAGCTGCTGTTTGACTTAAGAACCGGCCTAGAGAGGATCCATCCGAAAATAGTATCCTGCGCTGTAAGAGAGCCTAGAGTAGCCTGTTTAAGCCCTGGTAAGAGACATGATCTAAATATATCTGCTCCTAGAATCATATCTATGGCTTCAGAGCCAAATGGATCAGGGTTTGCCAAGGAAAGTTCTTTTAATTCCTTTTCAACTCCTCCCCCCGGTCTTACAGGTAGGGTGTAAGACATTAAATGCAATAACACTAAAGCTTGCATAAATACAGGTTCGATCACAACTCTCTTTGATAAAAGTACTACTTGAGCTAACTTTTTCGCGGTACCCATCATCTCACCTCCTACACCGTAAACTAAAGCATTCACCCTTTGATACTTCGGATTCAGAATTTTCACTAATCTTTCAGATAAAACACAACATTCCGAGCCCTGATCAAGTACAACTTTACAGGCATGAACCCGGCCATTATCAGCTCGCATGTTTACTACGGCGGTTGTGAGCAAAGCAGAGCGTGAAAGATCGCGTTTATTATTCAAAAAATAAACTGTAGTGTCATTGAGATTCGTATGATGGGCTCGCTGTATTGTTAGCGGAGGGCTATACGATATTTTATTTATTACTAAGCCAGTATTACTAGTTCCGGCCACTGGAGAACTGATTGCAAGAGTGTTGGCGGAAGTCAACGCCGGCGTTGTAGCAGTAGAATTAGAATTAGATTTAAATTCAATATGTAGCAATGTGTTATGTTTACGATGGCAGTTACCACAAGTATACTTGCTAGAACAGTTGTAAGGTTTATGACCTGGTGTCATACAATTGAAACAACAGTGATGACGTAACACGAGTTCCTTGCGTTGATCAATAGATAATTCTCTAAATTGTTTACATTTAAATAAGTGATGATTTTCTTTACACATTAAGCATTTTGAATTGGTAGAGGCATTGTGAACTTTAACTGAGAGTCCTTTCTTAATTTTACCCTTTTCTGGTAGATAACCTTTTGATAACTGAATCGCTTCAAAAGTCCGAACGCGTGTTTCTAAAAATTCATCTAATTTTTTGAAAGTAGGATAGTCAATTTCAGATCCCAAGTGCATCTCCCATTCCTTCAAAGATGACATATCTAATTTACGCACTGTCCAAAACACCATAACATCATCCCAATGCTGAGTTGGTCGATTTAAATTTTTTAAGCATGTCAACGCTTCATTTGTAGAATCACGTAACACCCTTAATTCCACCACAGAATTGTTAGATACATTCGTTATAGTCGCGATTGCTTACAAATGAGCATTGATTAGAGCGCGTTTATTATCGTAGCGAATTTTAATTGTCTCCCAAGCAGTAGTGAAATTCGCATCGGTCACTGTCACATGTTTAATGACATGACTAGCATCACCTACTAACAAAGATTTCAAATAGTGTAAACGTGACACATTAGATAAAGACATATTATTAACAATTAACGCCTCAAACAGATCACGAAAATTTTCCCAGTCAACATAATTGCCTGAAAATCCAGGCAACGTAATTTTAGGTAATTTGAAAAAAGTATAATTTTGCTGATTAACGTTTTCTTGCGTCGGTTGTTTAGCTTCTACCGCAACATTTGAGACAAAAGTATGCAACTTTGAATTTAAACAATCGAGAGCTGCAAGATAAGCTTCTTCAATTTGCAGAAATTGACTTTCAGAAAAATATCCTATGGTCTTTTTTTCTTCCGACGTATAGAGCGCTCTAGCCTTTAAGTCTAGTTCTAAGCATCGATGCCATTTTTCTTTTATCAGTTCTAAACGACCTCTAATAGTTGTCTCATTTCTCTTGTCGCATGCGAGTTTCTTAAAATCAATTTCTGTACGCATAATAGCTTCATGCAATGAAACAAGCTCGATACCTAACGCTTCCATTGTAGACATAATGATTTGAAAAATGATGCTGTGTTACTAGCAATAATGATGTAGAAATTATTTAAACAATTTAAATTCAACTGATGAGAAAATAATCAGCTTAATCATTAAACATTCAATTGTACAATAATCCTTTGGCGTACAAGCAGCCGTAAAGGTGAGATATAGTGTGCGACTTTTATTTTAGTAATACTGATGCTGTCATAACATAAATATAAGAGAATATGTAAAGCAACCTTACGTGTGTAATACAATCATAATAAAGACTGTCCCAGCGTAATGCGAAAGTGATAGCTGAAAACTTCGTAGAGTGCGAAGTTGAACACCGCAGACTTGCCTTGTAGACATTCTTCTATGCAAAGCGAGACTTTTAATTCTGCCTTTGAAGACGAAGAAGCAAAAAGACAGCTATTTAAACAGCTGTTTGTAATGGAAACTGGCAGCAGTAGAACATCGATAAAGGCATAATAAGAGAAGCATCTGAAGATAACGCTCCTTTGAGTAGCTATGACATATGTGATGAGCAGTAAGCGATCAACGATTCACGGTGAACAATCATGATCCACGATCAACGAGGTCGTGGGTTTCCTTGGGTGCGTGTGACGTCATTCACGCACGGAACACACACGATGGTAATATGTCTCACTCAGAACAACCTTCTTCACTGAATCTTTCGATCACTGCACTGTTCGAAATTCTCATAGTGTTTAACACAATATCCAAAAGCCAAAAAATTTGAGAACAATTTTCCACACCAATAATCCAGATACAAATCAGTTAAGCGAACACCAGACTTAAAATTCAAATGTAACGACTTTCGACGCCATACTGGTTTTCTCGACAGTTTAGCACTAGCGAACTTTTCTAACTCGTTTTTAAAGCCAATTTTTTCCACTTTTAGCGTTAAGTTTTCTTTACACTCCCGAATCCGGCTCGAAGGACCAAAAAATGTTTATAATAATTGGTGTTGTAATTATGAAGCGTCTATAAATTTCATCCAACTAATATCTTTGGATTCACGGATTCAAGAGGGAAATAACTGTAAGGAAAAATAGCTTTATTTTGGGAATAAGATAGAAAAATCAATTTTATTGGTATATGATCGACGAGTTTCATTTTTCACAAAGTTTCACTAAAGTGACATCTTGTTTAACAGATAAATGTTTTGTACTTAGGGTCATGAGTTTATCATGACCTACCCGGTGCTCGCTGGTTTGTACACTGACTCGACATTGAAAAATGGTTGGA
>NC_046664.1:26260903-26263192 GCF_010883055.1 Belonocnema kinseyi
CATATTCTACTTACTCATTCTAATCGCGAATAACTACATTTAAATATTTTCGTACTAGCACACACATTTCAAACAATTTTCTTGCTTGAATCTTTAAAGGATAATAATCAGAGGATGTCAGAAGTAACAAAAGATTTTGGGACGGATATCCTTAAAATAGCCAGAAGAATTTTTATAATGAAACAAAATTTAAAACTAGAGATTTAGAAATTCTGTGACTAAAGTTGTCATATTTTCTGATATAATTAAGCAAACTACTATTGTTTATTCTTCACAAGGTCTCTTTTTTCAGTGATGATAACAATTGTGATAATTAAAAATCCTCAATAACGAGAATTTACATTTTGGAAAATTATTAATCGGTTTCTGACAGAAGATTTAACTTTTTGCTCCTGCAATATTGTATCGTATAACGAGCCATAATGTAATAACAGTCTTTTAAACAATAAAGGAAAAGGAAATAATTGTCTTATCCTTGTAAAACAATTATTTTGTAAATCAATTATATATAACAAGCTGGATTTCGCCGGGTTTTCCCCTTCCCCGTGCTGAAAGCCGACCGCAGCTTTTAATAAAAATAAAAAATTTAAAAAGAAAATATCATGGCTTGCTTCTCTGGTATTTTATGTAATTTAAAAATTACCTTTAAACATATCCAGGAACAAATAACTTATTTTTATAAAAATAGTGATATATGTGATATACCATCTTATTCTTTGTGATTCTACTATAAACGCACTACAAGAAAATAATTCCACCGTAATAATACAAAATCATACTCTAGCGACCGGACTGATAATGATAATATTTGTCGCGGTCGCTCTGTATTTTGGACTTCAATTACGTGTAATTATGATAATTAAATACAAACTTCATATTGCTGCCAGCGAATCTTCCATTCTGTCGTTGTCAGATTTCAGAAAGTAGCACTATTTCTATAATAAAATAGATTTATATAATGCAATGAAGTTAGCCCGGGATTAGGAGAGAAAGGATTCATTCGACCTTCAAATGCCCAAATTATAAACTTTTTATACAATTTGTTAACCAAAATAATAAAAAAGATCGGATAAGAATTTCGCATCATTAAACATCAATGAAGAAATAATTCGAGGAAAATGCGGAGAAAAGCGATTTCTTTAAGCTTTTAAATGTTCGCTAATAACAATTAACTTACAAATTTGAGTTTTTTGCTTTTAACCACTATTCTGAACCTCGTTTTTTGATTTTATTCCACTGTGCGTTGTATTGTTATTGGCGAAATGGGAAGTACTGTCTCACCCGCTGTATTTATCGGACATCGCGCCTTATGATCACCACCTCTTCCGATCTATGGGTCATGGTCGGTATGAAAATCGATTAACTTCCTATGATGAAGCAAAAGAAATTGATTGATTCGTGGATAGCTTCAAAAGAGAAGCCATTTTTCCAAAGTGGTATCCGCCTTTCCTGTTCCTCTCTTTGCATCTTTGTTTCTTCACAGCAGCATATTTTCTCCCTTACTATTCTTTCTTTCTTCCTTCTTTGTATTTCCACTTTTTTCTATAGTTTTCATTCGAGACTATCTTTGCTGGTCTCCTTTAGTTTACGTTTTGTCTGTTATTAATTTGTGTTTCCTTCTTCGTTATCCTCAAATATTGCATTATCTAGTTTCATTTGAGTCTATTGTTTTATGCATTTGGTGTTAAGTTATAATGCTATTGACGCCTTGCTATTTTGACCTTATGAGGTGTTCATAATTGACTGTCATATTTTATTTACTACATTGTTTTATTTTAATTTCGCTCATTTAACGTCCACTTGACAAATTAGACTCTAATTTTACATGCTTACATTTTAATGGAATGCTAATTTCAAAGTGTTATCGATTTCTTCTTTTATTCTTATTCCTCTATCGTTGAGTCATATGCTTTTAGTGAGTGAAAACTTTGAGTACCTTCTGCAAGGAATTGCTAGTCGTCTTCCGAACGTTAAATTGAGAACTTGTCTCGTCGTTTCGGTAGACAAGTTCGAAATAATAATTGTGTATCAGATTTGATCAATGTTTTAGATTTTAAATTGTTTAATAAATATTAGCTTGATTTTGAGAGAACTTTTTTAACATTACAAAAGTGTTTTGTATTCTTCCTCTAGGTGACCCGCCCTTTAATGTATTTGTCTTTAAAGAAATTTAAAATCATGAAGTATTTTTTTCAAATAAACTGCTATTGTTCGCAAACATTAAGTTTAGACTTTCTAATGATCTTTTTAGTATGCCTGTGTTACTTGACATTTATTTGTGTTCTCCAA
>NC_046664.1:26263292-26267761 GCF_010883055.1 Belonocnema kinseyi
TTTCTTAGTTCAGATATAGTTAGTGAAACCTTTGTTTTAATAATTAAAGGACCTTCAAATTGTTCTCATAACTGACCTGCCTTTTTATCTGCTTGTTTTGAGAATTTGTTTACCTTTTTATAACCTTATTTCCCATTTTAAACTTGATTGGTATTGGTTCGCGTCCTGAATTCTAAAAGACTGGGGCGAATTGTATCGACGCGTTTTTACTATTTTATTGTAAATTATAAATCGTCTATATGCTCGTATCAGACTTACTTTACTTTACTTGAGCTTTAAGTTTTTTGCGTGCGGCAATCAATGTTTAAGTTTCAAAATAGAATTTTTTCATTTTTATACAATCATTACTTACTGTAGTTCCCTGACATATATTTAGTTGACCATTAACAGCTTTCCACAAATAGAGATTCATAGTTACCACCTTTGTTTAGCAAGCATATAATATAAATTGACCTAATTTGATTCAAAATGGTGCTAGTTAAATGAGACGAGTAATAATTAAAACAATGTAACATGATTAGAGCATTCTATAGCTTTTACAATACAGATATTATTTTGAAATATTTCCAAACTTGCCTCAAAATATGTCCCCAAGTACATCACGATATTACCGGTATGAGATTGTCTACTATAAGCATAATGTAATCCCCTGCTTCTCTTTGTAGATACACATCGTTCTCCTGGAAGGTCCCTTCCTCATGCAGAGAATATTCTTCGTGAAAGGGCCAGGTTCCCTCCAGCCAGACATTGTTCTTTAACCATTTTTGGATTTGACCTTGATCAACTTGAACTTATTCGGCTTATCCCACGTACCAATCCAAACAAACGATTCGAAATTAGAAGATACACTTTTCCTGCCGACAAACCAATTAAATTGCGGGTAGCAGCACGCAATCAGTACAAGCCGATGCCAACAATAGAACAATATGTGTTAACAACATCCACTGGTGATATCTTTGCATTGATGAAAACTAAAACAATTTTTCGTGGAATATATGATCATGAAGGACAACGGGCAGGCATCAACATGGAAAGTGGCCAGGTTTTTAAGCTGACCCCAGAATTAGTTAATGAAACTCCAGTAGGCAAAAGAAACAAAATTCATGATAATTTTAAAGTGTTATGTTTAAGCCATGTGTGAGTCACAACTCATCACACCATTCTTTGATTACAAAAAATGTAAACCTGAAATACAATATACTTATAATACGAAAAAAGGTGATACTTTTCAAAGTAGTGCTTATTACATTAAAAAGAATATCATACAAGTAGTTCACTTCCTGAGCTTTTATTAGAATTTTAAATAAGTAAGATAACTTAACAGTCAATAAATAATTGCTTCTATGTGAAAGGAATATTTCGTTATTTTGACATACCTGGTTTATCCAAAATTGACTTTGCCACAAGAGCAAGGGATTTTATATACTCCTGGTTCACTGAGAGGTGTCTGTCTCTCTGCCTGTCTGTCCGGTCGTCTGTCTGTAAACACGGTAATTTTCAAAAAATTAAACGGATCAGAGCGATCTTCAGGATAGTTTTTTCGGTCCTCAAAGAAGAAACGAATTTGTTAACCAGAGAAGAAAGACTTTTTTTAAGCCCTACAAGATGATTGTTTAGTACTTCTAAATTCAACTAAAATCACTGTTTGGTGTACACCAACCTCTCAATTTCAGTCACAGCGTTCTTAGCCTTCTGAGAAATGCTGGCTCCCACAGTTTCTCTGGGGAGCAGAGCGAGAGCAGTTGCGACATTAAAATAAGATTTAAAATAAAAATGACAAATTTGTGATAGAACGACTAAAGATGCTAACACACTTTGATAGAAAAAAGTTGTTCACCTAAAAAAGAGATACAAATTTGTAATAATGTATAACATTCTCATTTTTTAACGATGCAGAATGTGTTAGATTTTTCCGCAATTTGACACCGTGACAATTAAATTTTGAACAAGCGACTTAAATACAAAATAAATTTTCCAATAGGAATTAAAGCTATTGACAAATTCTAAAAAATCCATTTTAGACATTTGCCAATAGCAGTCGTCATTTTGTTTTTATTTGTCTTGAGTAATATACAGACAATAAAAAATTCCAATATTATGATTGAAGACGCAAGGTACAAGAAAATATAAAAGAATAATTGCAGGATATTTTGCCCTATAGGTAGTAAATAATATGAAACACAAAATTATATTCTTACTATAGCATAGACGTTTGATAATACCTGCCCAAAATCAAGCCCGCAGCGCGAGTGTCACAATAAGAGTGTGTACTTCAAAGCCAACAGAGCTTTGAGCACCTTGAACTTTAAATAATAGAACTCCGGCTACCATTTACACAACGAGACAAAAGTCTCTATTACGAACCTAAAGAGAAACAAAACGTCTAAGTAGGGTGAACGGAATTATCTTAAGATAAGGAGGTAAAGGAAGAAGGTAAAGGTAAATCTCTTAAAGAGAATAGAACCAGAGCGAATTTTCCAAAACCCGTGGACGTGTGAAGGATGCCCAAAGGAGAGAAAGCTGCCCTGGGCAATCTCGACCCCAAAACTAAAATGGAGATTTTGGATGTATTTGTGTTAATTTAAAAAAAGTCCTTAGGGCTAAATAGCCCTCTAAGAAACTAAATAATACAAAGGCATTATTAATTTATGCAAGCACTAATAGGCAGAAGTCTAGTGGCTAAACCCGAGCAAATATTTACTGAATTAGTATACTTATAAGCTCTTGGCTATTGCTAGGCCAAGGCACGGAGACAGTAAGGTTAGGAAGAAGTTGAGCAAGAAAAATAAAACAAATAATCTACAACAGAAACCAACGGTCCTGGTATCACGCTTCAAGCGAAATCAACGACCATCCAACCTAGTTGTCCATGAATGACAAGAATGGTCATTAAAGCTAACCCCACCCTGAATAACCGCGTTTGTACGACATCTCAGGATTATCATCCTTAATCCTTCACGCCTGAATTAACCAAATGTCGATATTATCAAATGCTTAACATGTTGTATGATGATCGACGACCCTTCTATCAGGTTGCCCATAGGTCACACAAAAGGTCATGCGAGGTAACCACCAGCTTCAATGTTGGGCACTAACATTGCTTATGTTCGGTGACATTCACGACCATACATTATAGTGCTACTTCTGCGACATGTCTACCTAAAGTAGAGGTATTGTTTGTGCTAACGGTTTACGACTACCTAGGTTGTAAATCTTTAAAGCTGAGTTTGTGTATGGTGTAGTGTGGTGGTCGGGCCCGCCGGGTCTAAGCATACTAGCAAACAAAAATAAACAAAAAGTTCGACGGAAATAATAAGTGTGAGTTTTTAAAAATTATGACGACACCCAGTCTGGTGATGAATCGGAGATGCAGGACCACAATGCCTAACTCTTGAGAGATTCATTTTCTAGCAATATGTCAAAATCCTCGAGACTTCTGTCCTATGAAAGATCATATATGGACTCTGTGCTTAACCAGGTATAGTTTTTCAACGAATTTTAAATGGAATTTAAGTTGATGGGATGTGAACTTATATTTACTTTGGGCGTGATTAGGAATACCACGTCACAATATGTAAATATTTAATAAAGAGGAAAAAACTATGTCGACCCAAATAGTATAGTTTCTGTAAAGTACAAATTATTCTCCTACGCATACAAATGAGTATTTTATATAAAATACATTTTTTGCTGTAACTATTATTACACAAAAAAAATATATTAAAAAGAATTAAGCGTACCCGTAGCTAATATGATCTGGAATGTGGGAAATAATTGAAAAGAACGAGCCCTACTCCTACTCACTCGATATGTAATATCCCTAAAAATCTACCCTAATGATAAAGGATTTTCAATAATAAGAAAATCATAAAAGGGGCTAATGTTGGCAAAAGTTTCCTCATTTATTATTCTGCTGAAACTACGAGGGTAGTTCAATAAGTCCTTAGAATGACCAACAGATGGCGCGCGAATCGCTCCAAATCATCTGCTTTCAGTCAGCACCACTCCCGACTAGATATATGGTGCAGTCACAGTCCACATCTTCTGAGTTTACGTGTTTTTATAACCAATTGAAAAAAAAATTGTTCGTTAAGAAAAATGGAAAAAAAGAGTTCAGAGCGGTAATCAAACATTTTCATTCAAAGGGTTTAACTCCATATGAGATAAAAAATAAATTGGACTCAGTTCATGGCACATCTGCCCCTGCCTTAGCAACGGTTTATAACTGGGTAAATGAATTTAAGCGTGGTCGTACATCAATAAGTGACGAACCACGTTTAGGAAGGCCCGTAGAAGCAAGTACTCCCGAAGTCATCAATAAAATCCACGATATGGTGTTGTAAGATAGAAGATTAAAAGAGCGTGAATTATCTGCGGCCACAAGGATATCTATAGGTGCAGTTGTTTCAATTCTACATGAAAAATTAGGCATGAAAAAGCTATCGGCAAGATGGGTGCCGCGTTTGCTC
>NC_046664.1:26267861-26292975 GCF_010883055.1 Belonocnema kinseyi
TGTATAGAGCTCCAAGGAGATTACGTTGAAAAATAAAAAAAATTTACCCAAAAAAAATTGTTTTTATACTTCATTCTAAGGACTTATTGAACTACCCTCGTACTTCAATAATCATTATTAAGAGTCTACACAGACTTCAAAACTGACAGTTTATTCTGCAAACTCTAGAATACCACGTGCAAGAATTATAGAGGATCGTAAAAAAGTTTGCTCGTTTTTTTCGGGGATTTCATTATTTGAAAAAAGATATACAAGATGTTTTTGAATTACAGTGGGTTTGAGTGAATAAACTCCGGGAAAACGCTTACGAACAACCCAGCATTGAAAAACATTAAACAAACTTGGTATATTTACAAGCAACTAAGGTTTTAAATTTTCTGGTGTTTTTATACTACTAATTTGTACAAAGTAATTTTTTTTCAAGAACCATACTGGTTTGTTTCTGGATAGGTTTTCTAAACTACAAAATGTTCATTAACTATTGCTAGAGAATACTGGTGGTAAAAGGAACGAAAAGATAAGCCCTTATTACAAAGAATTTTACAATATTTATCTTTATATTATCTTTGTAATAAACTTAATAATATAGAGCTAGATATTATAAATAAAAACATCGTTATAAAAACAACTTTTACTTGTCCACGAGTAAAATAAGTAAAAAAGCGGCTTTTTAATGTATCTAAATAATAAATCAGTGCCAAAAAATATCGTTATGCAGATTAATTCTCTTTGTTTAATGACCTCATTTAAACTAAGAAAAAAAATTGCCAATGATGAAAAAAACTTATTTTTTAAATAAACGTCACATATTATAACTATAGAAAACATTATTAAACTCTCGAAGCATCTTGAGCTAAAATTATATACATGAATATGTTTACTTGCAAAGTAAATAATCTGAATTTCTCAAGGTTAATTAACTGGGCTCGCGCGTGTCTCTAGCTGCTGCAAAAAAATTAGGGTATGCTAATCAAATATATGAAGATGTTGGTTTTTCGATCTACTGATCTTTTCAAGGTTATTTATCAAACAAGCTTTCGCTCCACGACATGGAGCCTCTTCAGGTAACAATTTCTGTATATCTCCTTACCAATCCATATCATTATATAGCATCTACATCATATAATATATGCAAATTAAAATTTGCTATGTGTGAGATTCGCCGCTTTTCATCCACACGATACATCTTCGGGAAGGGGAAAACACTAATATGTTAGCATAATATAAAGACAGGTTACATTATATTAATTTTATTCGTTTCTCTTATAATCAAGCGTTTATCTGTTTTTTTCTACATTTTACAACAATGAGAACCCTTTACACGCTGGTCTTAATCCTGAACGTTATTCTTCCTTGTTCTTGTATATGAAATGAAGCGGAATGATCGAATTATGCTTCTGTTATTTTTAATACATTTGTAACTTATAAATACATAAAACTTTTTTATCTTTTTACAGAAATATCTTCAGCAATGCCGCCAAAAGAAAGAGATTTTCTGACCAATTTTGGGATGTGTAGTGAACAATCTAGGCATCAAGGTAAACCTAATAAAAATAAAAATTGCTGACAGAATATACAGGCCTACAAAAAAAAAGTTGTTTGCACGAGACAAGTGACTAGGCTACCCTTATGGATTTTGAGCCACTAAATCCGAATATAGCCTCAGAATTTTTCCTACACGTCCCAGTTTTCCCGAAGATGCAAAAAGTAGGGAAAAGCCTAGAGATTTTTTACTCTCACAGGCCATCAAAAAATTTGTCAGCTCGAGAGAAGTGGCTAGGTTACTCTTATGGATTTTCAGCTATGCAATCCAAATCTGGTCTCAGAATTTCTCTTACGGTCTAATTTTTCTCCTAAATGCCGAAAAAACGGAAAAACGTAGGGATATTCTGGATATTATTACGATAATACTTGTGAACTTATAAAGCAAAAAATAAGAAGAATTCTATTGCCTCTGCATTTTTGCGATCTCGATCAAACTTTGATCACTAGATTTTTCGAACTTTTACCATTTTTTCCCTAGATGCAAAATTTAGCAAAAAGCCTGGAGATTTTCTATTCACACAGGCCATAAGAAGATTTTCCTGCGAGAAATAAGTGACTTATGGATATTAAGCCGATGAATCCGAATCTAGCCTCATAATTTCTCGTACAGGTCTCAATTTTCCCCTAGATGCAGAAAATAGGAAAAAGCTAGGGATATTCTGGACGTTATTTTGTCGTCACTTATAGAGTCGTCACTTATAAAGACTTAATTTGTACACAGAAGTTCTCTAGCGTACCTTCTTTTCCCCCTAGCTGGGGTAATTCGAGGGTAATTAAGGGTCTTTCTCATATTATATAGAGTTTTACGGGGAAAAAAATAAGATATCCTTCGCAGTTTTGTGTACTGAATCTAAATTTGAACTCCAAATTATTCGGGCTTGTTTAATTTTCTCTCTGAATACAAAATGTAGGCAACAGCCTGGGGGAATTTCTGGTCACACAGGCCCACCAAAAAAACTTGTCTGCACGGGACAAGTGACTGATTTCGCCCACGCAAAGCTGTAAAGGATAATAGGTTTTCTTTTCCCCGTGTAAATCTATATAATCTGAGAAAGACCTTTAATTTCACTAGAATTACCTGACCTAGGGGAAATAAAAGGTACCACAAAGAATTTCTGTGTCAAAATTAAGTCTCTACAAGTCGTGCAGACAAACTTTTTGATTGGCCTGCATGACTAGAAAATCCCTAGGCTTTTCCCTACTTTTTGCATTTAGGGGAAAACTGTGACGCGCATCACACATTTTGAGGACATATTCAGATTTAGCGGCTGAAAATCCAGAACGGTAGCCTAGTCACTTGTCGTGTGCAGACAAATTTTTTGTATGGCCTGTGTGACTAGAAAATCCCTAATGTGTTTCCTGATTTTCGCATCTAGGGGAAAACTGAGACGTGCAGGACAAATTATTTGGCTATATTCAGATTCAGCGGCTCAAAAATATATCTTGAAAAAATAGTTTAGTAATTTTTTACCAACCTTTGGATTAATTTTAGACTTGTTAAATTACGTTTAAACATTCACATATAAAAGCATCATTTACCTATGGAGAAAGGCTATACAATTAAAATAACCTTCTTTAGGCACTTAGCTTTATAATCATTCAAGCATATTTTAAATTAGGCAAGTAATGTTCACAAAGTTAGCTAAATAATTTCACTATAGAGTCAATGAGCGTCTGTATGAAAATAGTATGCAATTACTATGAAATTAGGAAATGTCCGATTATACTCAAAATCCTCTAATTCTTTTTGCAGATAGACATGATTCTTCTGATACGTCTCTTTCTTGTGTAGAGAATTCTTTTCGTCCTAGAAGCAGATCTCCTCCCATAAGGCATCGTTCTTTAAGAATACTTGGGTTTGATCTTGAAGAAATTGGACTTATTAGGCTTATTCCCCACATCAATCCGTCCAGGCGATTCGAAATTCGGGACTACACTTTTCCTGCTGATAAGCAAATTCAGTTACATGGGAGAGGAGCTCAAAAATTTAAGCCCATGCCCAACAAAAAAACTAATGTTTTAACAACATCCACTGGTGAAGTGGTTGCAGTAATGGAAACTAGAACATACCTTCGTGGAATTTTCGATTCCGAAGCAAAACGGGTGGGAATAAACATGGCAACTGGCGCGGTTTTTATATTGCCCACACAATTATCTATTGAAACTCCATTAGGCAAGAAAAACAAAATTCTAGACAACTTCGAAGTGATATGTTTAAGCCACATGTAGATCACAGCTCTCCACTGCGTTATTTGCCTGAAAATCTCTTTGCCTAAAGGGCATATTCTCATCGCACGCGGCACTCTTCGCTCGCGAATTTAAGCATCTGTGGCTCGCAACTGTTTTATCTCGCGTTTCGCGCTCGATAATGTATTAATCTCGCCTATTGCGCTCGAGCATTTGTTGGTGTCGCAGTACGCGCTCGGTCTTAGTGTTTCCCCCAGATTTGTACAAAGGTCTTTTAAAACTGAATGTCAAATAATCGAAAACTGTAATTTTGTGATTGCACATTCTCGAATGGAATTCTTGAGACACCCTAACAACATTAATAGCGTCAATGTAATTAATAGGTATCAATCTGGTAGGACCTTCTGCCCTACCAGGTTTGACAAAAAAGTCATGATTGCTAGCCTTGAAGAGGTAAACTACAATTTTCACGAAACTTCAGAAGGATTAGTAGTTTTGAACGCGATGAAAACCCAACATACTTTCTTTTCATTATAATAAATGATCGTAGAAGCATTAAATCAATTATTTTAATTTTTGTGTAATTCACGGTGATTTTAAGTCCATATTTCTTATGCTAATCCTGTTATGCTAGTTATGTGCATTTTGATGTAAGAAACTTATCAGCTGAAAACATTAACCTAAGTACATTCACTGTTCCAAAACCACACCTCCTTCAATAAAGAGGGCCATCCTTAGATGCTTATCTATGCATATAATTAATGGCCAAGAAGAGATCTTTTTTCATTACCTAGCCTTATATTGAAGCAGATAGTCAGGTCTCTTAAACCTTGTTTTCTGTTAATGATAATAATAATGAATGTAGAATTTGCAAAATAAGTATGGCAGATTAAAAGGGGGAAAGTAATTCGTGAAAAATAATGCGCTTCAGCCAAAAATGACGTATCATACATTTATTTTTCAATTAAAACAAAATTTGCAAGGAAAAAAAAATATTCGCTTGTAAAACATTTATTATTTCATCCTCGTCAATGTCTTCAAGAACTCTGTCCGCATCAGCATCTCCGAAGTCAAATCTCTCGTAACTCAGAAGCGCAATAGCTTCGGGGAGCAAACTTTTTCCTAGTTTTGGAGGAGTCTTCCTCAAACTGGAAATCAGTGGGTCCGAAGAAGCTGGGAGTCGGAGAAAAATGTCCTCAATATTCTTTTCTCTTGAGCATTTGTGGGAGTAGTATTCGCGTTAATTCCGGACGCCTTTATTTCGTGACTCTTGAGCTTCTTCAGAGAGCTGTCTTATCGGCAAAATGGCCAGTTGAACGAATTGCTGACCATGCAACAGTATTTTTGCACGTTTGTAGACGTACTGTACCACGGATATAATTTAACAAATAAATGTACAGTTTCGTTACAATATTGGCGAAAAGAATCTATTTTTACGTTGAAACCGCTGGAAATGACTTGCAAAATTACATGAAATCATTTCACGAGCTCAACATTGACGCTTAAAATGCGACCAGACTTTCCAGTACTTTCACAAAAACGCCGAGCCGTATTCCCGTCATTCGAGTGGTCTATGCCTTGCTTTGGGCGATCAACAAGTAGGTTTAATTTATCTCTAAAAGCTTTTTGAATTATACTTTTCTTTTCCTACAAACCATTCTTAGCTTCTTCGCCGCAAGACTGCTATTTTTCGGTTTTTAGTTTGTAACCTACATAAAGAAAACTTTCAAAAAATCTGATCCAGCAGTACAAAATAGATAATCCATAAATTAATTTTGAATCAGCAACTTTCAGCTGTCCCATAGCCTGCGAATCGTTAAAATTTTTCGATGTTGCATTGGAAATGTAACATCTCATGGCAGACATAGTGCCAGTTACCATATTGCAGACCTTGTCATCGATCATTGTAAAAGTTAATTCAAAACTCAATTTACAATCTTTTCCGCCCATCACTGCCTGCAAAGGTTCAAGCGTTGAGATTTGCTCATCGACAACCCTTTTTTCTTCAATTATGGATTCTTGCGTTTCGCGTTTGAATTGAAGCCTAATCGGTCTACAATACCATGGAGAAGAGATTCGCGGGTTCTTCGAAATAACAATGTCAGCATATTCATCTTCGTCGTAGCCAATAAGTTGCAGAGGAACGAGGAGAGTCAGCAGAACATTTGAGTCGGAACTATTAGCTTCAGAAAATTTATGTTTGCACTCCTTTTGCCCAAAACTTCCGTCAAACCCACATTCAATAACGAGCGTTAAATTTGTATGTATACTGCCTTTCATTGAACCGAAAACATCATTTTGCAGTTCTAAAATTCGTTGCCCTGTGTGACGTAGAAGAGATTGCAATTCAACTTGTGCGGAGTTTTCGAAAATCGTAATATCTGGTGGATAACAGAGTTTTTTTGCCTCCAAACATCCGCAACATCCGCGACGACTTTAGCTGCTGAGGTAGCTCCTGATTCACGAAGAACCATTTTCGTAGCGGAAGATAGCTCCTCTGCACTGTAACTAGCACGCAATTTCTGTGCTTTTATTCTCTTTGAACAATCATTCAATCCAGAAAAAGGAGTTTCAATACGCCCACCACTGTGCCTTAATGCCTTGATGCATTTGAAAGGTCTTTTCAAGTTCTTTTGATTCGTGTATATTAAAGTTGTGCTGGAGTATTTTTTTTTTGCGTATGAAGGGCCAAAAATTACGTAATTTTTATCGTATCTTTAAACGCTCGCTAATTCGAAAAAAATGGTAGAAAAAAATATAAAAAAATAAACAGTTTTTTAGCTCTTTTTCGCACTATTCAAATCGCTTATTGAAAAAGATTTTTGACCTAAATTCAGTGATCTTATGAGCTTTTCCTTCAGAAAAAGCGTCTATATTCATTGCGATTATTCTCGGAAAATTCGAATAGTAGAAAAAAGTTCACTTGAAAGAAAATGTTCTATTTTGTAAGAAAAATAAAAATTAAAAAATTTCATAGGCATATAGAAACATTTTTTTTAGTCATAATGTCAAGTAACCTAATTTTTTCTATATTTTATTTTTCTTTACTTTAGAGGAATTAAACAATTACATATATACTTGGAACTATTCTTTTCATTATAAACAAAATTTAATTGTATGCATAAAATTACATTCACGATCAACCAAATCTCTCACTCAGTGTTAGGCTACTTGATATTATGACTAAAGAAAATGTTTTCACATGCGTATGAAATTTTCTTACGTATTCTCTTTACAAAATAGAGTATTTTCTTCCAAGTTAACGCTGTTTCTGAAGGAAACGCTCATATAATCGCTGAATTCAGATCAATAATATTTTTTAATAAGTGATTTAAATAGTGCGAAAAAAGATCTAAAAAACTATCTTTTTAGTTGTTTTCTACTATTTTTTCTCGAATTGGCGACCGGTTAAAGATACGACAAGTGCTTCGTAATTTTTTTTTGATTTTTGACCCTTTGTACGGAAAGGAGATATTTGAGTATAATTTTAATATACACTATTCACAATGGCTTAAAAAGACCTTTCAAATGAGCACCAGCAGAGTTTTGTAGGTCTATTTATTGCCGAGATATGGAGTTTCAAAGTTAGGGTCGTTTTGTTCTCGGGTGGACAAAGATTATTGGGCGAGAGTGTATGTTAATTTACATAACACAAATTAATACTTTATTTATAAATCGATGTTATTAATTTATGTGAAATATTTACGGTAACGCTCGTCGAATCGTCCAACCAGGTTTTATTACCCTGTAGGAAACGATTTTTCGTGTTATGGGCAATTTTACATTTCTTTTTCAAAACATAAAAAACTTTCTTCAAGGCCTGTCGTGAATGTTCTTCGATGACGTATGAAGGCGTTGCGTTACCGAGTAGTTTGACGCTGACAATTTCGATCAAATTATCCAACTTTTCCGACAAAAAAACATCATGTATGGCATCGAAAATCTGCCTTCTTGTCCAAAGAAAAACTTTCCTCTTGAATCCTATTCAGAAAAATTATTATTACCAAAAAATGTTTTTCATCGCCCCCTCACACGATATTTACTGCCGTAATCCCAATGAAATTCAAAATGAACATCGTGTACATAATAGATGAGTTTCTAACACTTCCCAGGTATATACACAGAAAAAACCATTTTCTCTCACCCCCTACGGCGCTAATTCCCCAACATGTGCTATATGATTAGCAGCGTCCGGCTTCCAAGAATGCATATTTTCGACGAATGGGGTGAACGCGGGCGGGTGCTTCCGTCGGTTTTACAATCTGTTTAGTTTTCTACACTAGAAAACAGTAAAATTAGCGCAGGAACTCGTAGGACAAAAAATAATGATCTATAAGAAGAATTTCACAATTGAAAAAAAGGAAAATAAAGCACTCGAATTGCGTCATTAATATTGCGGCTGAAAATATAAAACAATGGTTGTTGTAAAATATTTTCGGCATATACAATGCCATCCATTAAAAAATATATAAAGCCTTACCTCGTACAGTAACTTTCGATTTTGGGGGTTTTGACCAGAAAATCAGGCGTCCGGACTACTGTGCGACAGTGTTTATAAAGCAAATACTTCAGTATTGATTTAAGTTGCCTTTCTTGCAGTGCCCTTTGTAGATTAGAATGTTATCGCGTTTCTCTAGTCTTCTAGAACATCTTCCATGTAGGTAAATGAATTTAAATGTTTGTTGAGCCCTTTAGGTGCATACTCGGCATAACTTTTATCACAATCGTGCTGCTCTATAGCTTCACATTTGAATAACTCCTTCACAAAGGCTGTCCAAATGTTATTCGCTCCTCACGAAGCGCCACCACTAGTTCCTCCTACAACAGAAGTCCAGTTGCACTCACTCATCGATGCCAAATTCTGTTAAACAAAACAAGATTTCAACGACCAAATTTGGACCACAATGAATAAACGAAAACCAAAAAAACCCTATTGTAATAAAAACTTAGTTGACAATGAATAAATGAATAAATAAACGAAAACCAAAAAAACCCTATTGTAATAAAAACTTAGTTGACAGAGCTTTAGGTTTGTCCCATTGTTCATTTCACACAAGAAATTTGAATATTTTTAGGAATATCCTTTTTCTGAATCATTATCCAAAGGAGTTAATTGAGAAACATATTGCAATTAGAACTCAATAAATCAAAAACAAAGACATTAATAATTTGCTTGTAGATAGTCAAAAAGAGTTAAAGGAATATAGTTCGTTTAATACTTTTGTTATTCCATTTTTTGGTCAAATTTCTAAAACTATTGAACTCATGTAAAAAAAATTTTAAATCCGTACTATTTTCCGCATTCTATTTTAAATGTATTCGGTCATAAATTTTTGCAAGGACCATTTAGATAATTTTGAAAAGGGTGGTGTTGTCTATAAGATCACTTGCAGGATCTGTGGCATGAATTACGTGGGACATACTGGCAGACTTCTTAATACTAGGATAGAGGAGCACAAAAGTGATGTTCGTTTGGGATGCTGTTATAAAAGTGTTCTTGACAGACATACAAAGGCATTTATTGATGTGGACCGTGAGTTTGACTGGGATAATGTTCAAATTTTGCATAGTGAAAGTAATAAGAGAAAGAGGGAATTCATGGAGATGCTTTATATTAAAAAACAAAAAAAGTTATCAATTAATTTAAAAACCGATTTGGATGGGTTGAACAAAAGTTATGCTAATATGATTAATTACATATAACATAGCTGTTTCATGAATTCTATTTTTCTTTTACTTTCTCTATTTCTGATGTAATTGTGACAGATATTTATATTGTGTTTACAACAGATTGGCCTACGAACCCTCATTCGATTCTCAGGTATCAAAGAGAGAGCACCTGTTCGTGAGTGCTGTCAATTTCTACCACTTAAAATTTTCTTGGCTTGATAAGTGTACTGTACAAATACAGAAACGTTGGTAATGCAAATTTATTTATTTATGTTTTTATAATTATTTTATTGTAATTTGGTGGTCACAGAAATATAAAAGACGAAAGAAAGAAAAAGAGAAGGAAGGGGATGTGGTTGGCTGTCTTCACATTTTTCTTTCCTCTTTTTTATTTTTTTTCCGAAAATTTTCTTTATTTTATTTTATTGTTTGTTTATTTTTTGGGTTTTATTCAGATTACAAATGGGTTTTTTTGGTTTTCGTTTATTCGTTGTAGTCCAAATTTGGTCGTTGGATTCTTGTTTTGTTTAACAGGATTTTGCATCAATTTGATTGTTGGACGTTGGATGGGATTTTTAATTTGGATTTTGGTCTAATTTAAATTTCATAAATTTTGACTCTCATCGGTTGAAATCTCAAAATATTTACTAAAGATTCTCAGGCTGTGGAAAGCTTCAGAGAATATTTTCCGCAGGAACTAATATAGATATTTTATAAGATTCAGGTAGCTCGTTTAAATATTCTGAAGACTTTAAAATGAGCTTTTCGAAATTAAAATAATTATCATACCATAAAATAACCACCATAGCGTCTGTCGAAAAAGAGTAGCGACACTCTTTACATACTCCCTTGGGCATAGGAATGTATTGTTGTGATTGGTTACTTAAATAATGTTGGCCGAGGATGGCAACCTAGCTTTGAAAAATGGTTAATCACTTACCTGCCCAATCACACACGCGGAATCGCAGGAATCACTGGGTCCGTGGATCGCGCTCCTCCAACCCACGAAGGACCCGCGAAGCTCATTGATTATACATTTTAACGGCTTCAGATAGAAATAACCCTGTTCGAGCCACGCTGAGTCCAGTGATACCCCAAGATTGACAGGCTACTTAATTCGACTAGCCCGTCATTGCCATGAGGTTGGAAACAAGGGTAGGGTTACACGAGTAAGAGAGCACTCCGAACTGCGGTTAGGCACTATCTTATCACTTAGAAATTTTCTAAAAACAATGCTATATTTATTTAAAACGGGTAAGAGAAATCGCAACAAAATATTACAATTGGACAGATACGACTATCAGTTGCAGTACGCGGCGCTATAGACATCCCAATATGGCCGCTCGACACACTCCCGCGTGCACGAACGCGGTGAGGCGTTCATCAGGCGTACGCACACCCACTCGGCTTTTTTCACTATTTAGGGACGTTAGCCTTGACTATTCAGAGGTCCAAGTCTGAGCCACAAGTGCCTTAACTCCGTGGTGTCGCGGAAGTCTCGAGTTTCGCCTACGAATCCTCTATAAAAGAACTCTAAACACACGCAGACTGTCGCGGTCGTAACGCGCAGGTACCTTAAGATGCGGCTGGGAACTCTTACTAAAAGAGCAAATTGGTCAACCACCTACCTCGTAGTCACAGAGCCAATTCCTTGTTGTTCTCTCTATTAATTTCTTCCTTCTTCTCTAATTAATATGTGGTTGATGGATTGTCTTCAATTGAAGCTCCGGTTTCCGTCGAGCTGTTGCATAATAATTGGATCAACGAAATAACAACTCGGCGTTTCGTGGTGGCAAGGGTGAATAAAAATGCAACCGAGTAACAATATAGATAATTCGCAGGTCAATCGTATATAAAATATTAATTAATTAAAACCTTTTAGAAATTAACCCCCCCCCCCCTCCTGGTTATTACGGCTTGTATAAATAATAATCTTAATTTCTGTGTGGACACTCGGGTTTTTTTAGGGTACTCGTACATCCAGTCGAGTTAATTGAAATATGATTAAGGTAAGAGGAGTTAGTCGCACAGATTCAGCTCGTATTTTTTTGCGTTATTGATTTCCAGTAATAGCCAAGCTAGAAGTAAAAAGTTTGTTCGTGTTATATTTCTATTTGCCCTAGCTTCAAAATTCTGTTTGAATAACGAAGCTAGAATAGATTTTAGGTTAATATTAGATTTTGACGATTATTAGTTAATTATTTATATTTTTAATTTTAGTTTATAAATTTTAGGTTTCAAGCAAATTCGGTTTCGACGCGTCAAGAACGAGGTAGTGCGGTCCAGACAGTGCTCCATCACTGCTGATTGCGATTTCGTTGTCGGTCTTGTAACTAATCAGCGGGCTCCTCGCCGCTCCCACTGCTTTCGGCCTGCTTCACACTTGGTCACCGAGTGTCGGAACAGAGCTCGCAAGATCATTTACTGTATGATTTTTGGGAAAGTTAAAGCTTTTCTCTACCTCCTTTGTGTCTAATTTTTTTCTCTTCTGCGACGTTCGCTGCATGTGCAGACAGTTGTCTACCTCTACGAATCCCATTGATGACAAGGTACAAGAAAATACCACACCCCGTTCGCTGAATAGGCGGCCTCCAGTGAATGTTTTAAAATATAATCCGCGAGCCCCAGACTTAGTCCAAACAGGGGTCTGAAATTTATTACAGATTCGACGAGGAAGAGAGGGCAACAAGGATCATCGTAGGCAACGGCCATTACCAGCAAGGACCAATCCTCTTTCGTTGCGAATATCTTAGTTCGCTGCAGAACCGCAGTATGTCTTGCCGCCCGCGAACTTGACCCGTCGGGTCAGTTTCCCAACCGCCGGTCCAAGTTTGCCCATAGTGAGAAATTGTTCGAATTCCACAACGTTCCTGTGGCATTTGAATGCCGCCCCGTCAGAGTCCGTTCCAGCGTTAGAGGAGTTCGTGAAGTTTCGATTCATACCGATGCCCACTGCCGCTAAATCTCACTGCCGGTATCCCACTGCCTGGTACGTCCCGCTGGACCAGGATTGATGCATTTTTCGCATATCTGTTTAGTCCCATACAGACGACCTGTCAGCACAACAGAAGCAAATTAAGGGGACATTAGGCGCGTTCAAATATATCCCTCTTCTGTCCAGCGTAACGTCCCGCAGTATATGCTTAAGTTTCACGCGTGGCTCGCTGCTCGATCACAAACACAAAGTAAATCACCACCGGTATTTCTCAACTTGGCACAGCCCGGCCGGCGCCCAAACAGAACCTTCTTCCCTCCCTCTCTCTCGCTTTCTCTTCTGCAATTATAAGTCCAGCCGATTCTTCTGCCCTACCTTTCACCTCACCTGTCACATCACCGCAATCTCACGGCTTACCTCCTCTTCTTTCAATTATACCTTCTTCATACCCACATCCTCTCTCCTCACATACGCACTGTGCATCTACCTCCATACGCCGTCTTCCCTTAAACATTTAGGGCGCAGTTCCATGGAGGCAGGTTAGTAGAATAGTGAAATAACCATTGGCCAATAAGATAATGGCTGGGAATGTGTTAGCGAAGTGTTCAGGAATACATCCGATCGAGCGCGATTTTTCTTGAATGTCATGGCAGATAAAAGTGTCAAAGTTTTTGATGTTGTAAAAGTTTGCCCAACTGAAGTTTGTGAGAGGGTGAATTTTGACTTAATTTAAGATAATTAAATTTTGAACAGGTCTGTCGAGGGCGATTTTGCTGAAAAAGCTCTATTTGTTTATTACTCAAGTTGAAAAATACCAAAGTCTGTTCAATTGTTATAAAGAAATTTATGAACAAAATCGATTATTACTGCACATTAAAGCATAGAAGTTCTTTTCATCACGTTTGCCCCGCAAAATCGAGTGAAATTAATATGTCGTTAAAATCAAACACTAAAGTATAATTTTTTTTATTGTTATTAACAAATTTCATAAACCAATTCTTCATTTTATCCATTAATAAATATTCTGATGGAGGAAACTGACGTTTGACAATATCAATCAATTCTTGAAATAATTCTTTCGTATAGAAGAAATCTCTTTTTGGGGTTCAATAGATAATGTTGCCTTGAAATAAGGAACCAAATCGCAAAACTTCTACACTCAACATCTTTTTCGAATATTATAAGCAATTAAGATGAACGAAATCATGAAACTTAACCATTTTTAGACAAAAAATTCTGGTATTCAGCAGCGTTGCCTATTCTTGTCTCAATCACCTGCAATCAGCACATCTGAAACTTGTGCATCTATGGGACGAGGAAGCCTCTCCTCAAGGGTTCTAAAGTTGTTTATGAAGGAATCAGTCATGATCAACAACTTGTGACACAAATCTTCATTGGTTGCAATCCGACTAACTTCGCGGGTATTGAATTCCCTTATCCTCTTAAAGATCTTGTTATTCGCCTCTTGGGACTCTTCTGTCAATTAGCCGATAGGAAATGGGTCATTTTCAATTACCTCAGCGCCATGTATAAGAATCTTGTGGATTGTCACAGGCATACAGAACCAACTATATAAGCTGTTGTAAAGTTTTGCAGTTTGCCGGAAATATTCTCTGAATTTGAGAATTTCTATTCTCTTTTCTGTTGCCACAGTTTTCAAAATAACGCTGAATTTCTCGATTAATACTTTGCTAACCCTGGTAATACTCGAATTCAATTCAGAATCTTCACAGAAACATCGAGGATTATTTCCATTATCAGATGTTCCAATCCCATGTTGTGGAACATCGCTGCCCATTTGCAGAATTCTATGTGATATGCAATGTGAAGGATACATTCCATTAAGCGTATTCGAACATGTAGTGTGGAGAGACCAAAAGAGAAGTTTTTTATCTTCACAGAGAAGAATTTGTTTTTTTCCAAATTGTTCATCATGGAGGATTTACCAGTTTCCGTGTCTATAATCTTCAATGCTAGCCGAACCATCAAATAAATGTAGACGCTTGCATCAGATTTACTAGTATCAGTAACAGACTGGTTGTATCTATCACGTCCAGAGGTCCCATCACATCTATACTTTGAAGTTAAAGTCATTGAAAGATTAGGTCTGTCAACTAAATTGGGGGGTATGATTTCAGGTATTTCCATCAAGCGAGTTAATGTATGATCCAGCAAGGCTTGCATGTTGATACACACACCCTCTTCCGTTATGATAATATGTGACGTGCACCGAAGAAAGGGGGCTTACTCTGGAAAGTAAGATTTTTCAGGGCGAGCGGTTGAAGTCGACCTCGGACTTTTAGAAGAAAGGGAAGACTCACGAAATATTGCTTCTACACTTGCCACTATATTCTCACGGAAAGAGATAGATCGCAGACGCGGCTCACAGACCGGGTATAGATGAGAGGTATAGATGGGGTGGTAAGTGGTGGGAGGTGTTTCACGGAATCTCGAGCTTTCGTGTCATATCCCGAGTTCTCGGGTACCTAACAACTCCATTATTAGCAATGATAACGCACGGATTTTTTCGCCGATGGTTTCAATAAAAAAAGCAGCTCAAAAACTATCGAAATGTGTAAAAACCTCGTTTTCGATTTTTTTAGAGTAAGCTCCCTTTCTTCGGCGCACGTCACATATGATATTCTGGAGGGTTGTACCTTATTTTGGCATCTGCTAGACTCCTATAAGGTGGGTAGATATCAGCATTTTTAGCTTTTGCTTGCACACGAACAACTTCATACTGGTTTCCACTCAATTTTGCGTCTTTAATAAGTGCTAATACCTAATCATCATCAGTTTCCACTCAATTTTGCGTCTTTAATAAGTGCTAATACCTAATCAATCATAATGTTATTCCTCCTACTTCTGAATATGCTAGTTCATCAGGCAATTCATCGTGTTAATCATCATCATCTGAGCAGTTTTCGTCTCTTACTTGATATTCAGCTATTCTCAAAATTATCTAAAGGCCTTCTCCCGGGACAAACTTCAACGAATTGAGCAAAGAAATCTGAAAGCAGTCATTCCGCATTCACGACCCTAAATTTTGTTATATTATAAAAAGCTTTTTTCCACCTTTGCTTAGATGGGGAGATGAAATAAGATAACTTATCTTCGATTGTTTTAGACATTCGTCTTTAATTTCGTAATTGACTTTGATATAGTTAGGAAGTTTTCCTCTATCTTTGTCGCCGCTTGTGATCATAAAATCATAAAGAACTTGCTTCGGAACTTTAAATTCATTCATTGTTGGAAGAATGAATTTGATCGAAAATACGGTTTTCGATGGAGACTTATAAAGGTATAAGTTGAAACCTACAACTGATAAAACTCCATAGTACCACAAGAAGAACACGAAAACAAAGTATTCACAAATTTGCACTTTATGAGAAATAATCCTTACTATTTGGACTCAAGAGTCGTAAATAACGAAAGCCGCCCGTATACATGAGATTTTTGTATTTTCCCGCCTTTCATTATTAACGACTCTTGAGTCGTAGGAGTTTCATTTTTTATGATCTAATCAACATTTCATCAAGAAAAACATGTTTCCTATTTGAAATCGTCTATTAAATTCATTTGTCGAGCAGAGTTGTTGATAGAAATGACAAATATTGTCAAAAATCATTTTCCTCCATCAGAATATTAATTTAGGGATAAAATAAACAATTATGCGAAAAAATTGATTTCTTAAATCAAAGAGCGACCATTTATTGCATTTCTTAATTAATATTGTTTATAACAATGGTAAATATTTTTATTGTCTATTTCTGTCATCAAATTTTCATTTTTGAAGGCAAACCTAATGATTGCGCAGAAAAAATGCATTTAATATATACAGACGCATTTATTTATTGACTTTGTTAATAACAAACAAATTATACTTTAGTGTTTGATTTTAATATAGCATCAATTTCACTCTATTTGACGCGGAAAACATGATGAAAAGAACTTCCAGGCTTCAATGTACAGTAATAATCGATTTCGTTCATCCATTTTTTTATAACAATTAAACAGATTGCACAAACTTCACTTATGTTATTAGGATTTGTTAATCGTTTGTAAATCTATAAGTCTTCCACCATTTTGAGGTAAAATCAATGAATGCTACAGAACAGGAAGCTCACATATCAAAAATATTGGTTTTATGGTATTTTTCAACTTGTATAACAAACAAACAGTGCCCTTTTAGCAAAATCGCCTAGACAGACCTCTTCAGAATTTAATTAGCTTTAATCTAAAAAAAAAGATGGAATCGGATAAAAATTCTAGGCTCGGAATCATTTTGAACACCAATTTTTTAATTCGCCGCACTGTGCGCCTGTCAAACTTCGAAGGACAATAACAGCAAAACATGGAAGTATGGGATGAGCCGTCACTTCTCAGGTTTTGCAAGATTTACCAGCGTCCAGGATAAAGGACCACGGACGACATTTCTGATATCCTACCATGAGATACTCAGCAGTGCAGCGTTTTGCGTTAACAAATGTATCCGCAATCTCTTGGGCAACCTTTCTTTAGTTTACAAAGGTAGCTAGCTAAAGCCGTTTCCGGATGACGTTTTTCTACTTCTTTCCGTCTAGGAATCTCACTCAACAATTCAGAAAATTGAGTCTTATGTAAACCAGTATATCGATGGATAACTGCATCATCAAGATCTTCAAAAATGTCGAAATTGATAGTATTACTTTTTTTATTTTTCAAGAGGCGTTCTATTTGAATTCCAGCTTCATGATAAGCTTGTTCATGAATGTTGTTAAAAGCTCTTTCATCTTTCGATAGGCAATGCTTTCGTTCTTTCCTTAAGCACTTTCTACAGGAACAACAATGATCAGTATCTGCTTCGAGGTGACCCCGTACGAGTGGCTGACGTCTCCCAACTGGTACATTCGCCGCTCGCACGTCTTCCCCTCCAGGGCGAACTCCAGAGGCATTGACACGACGAGATCTTTTTCTCTCTGCCATGACGGCTTATAATTTCATACCCAGGGACTTAGCCAATAAGTATCTAACTCTAAAGAATACACTAAGTATGCCTAAGCTTAAACACTATCGTTACCACCGTCAGCCACCTGGAGGTGCCCTGTAGTGATCCCAACTTTAGCATGTTAAGCTACTGCGCTTGCCCGGTGCAGTGACTCTCATTGGTGGCTTTTGGCGAGCAATTCAAACCGGGTATGATTAACAATGATTGAAATTAAAATAGATCATTATTATAAATTGTACATTAGTATCAGTAATTACGTAGTTTATGATAGAAGGTTAGAATAAAATACCAATGCGTATATTCTGTAAATAAAATCACATTCTCTTCTATTTTGAAAGATGAATTTATATTTAATTAAAAAAGGTTTTTGAAGAAAAAAAAAAGTTTATTTAACGAGACGAGTCTATACCGAAATTTTCTCAAAATAGGCGATTTTTTTGGTACAAGTAGACACTGGCTCGATTTTTATTATAAGCCAAGATGATTTTTGTTCCTTTTTTTCAAATGCAATTTTTACATAAAATTATGCCCATATTTATCCATATTATAGTATACTGAACGTTAGAAATATATTTATTAAAAAAATTTATGGTGAAATGTAAGTTAGTCTTTAAAACCAAAAGAAATTATTAATTACAAAATATACCTCTAATTATTTTTTTCTTACCTTGAATCACAATTTGCGTCATTTCTGATATTTATAGGTAATTTATATTAAGTATATTTTGTCAGTTTTACCCCGGTTTAAATCGAGCGCCAACAACGACTAATAAGGTGCGCTGTGTCGGTCAAGCGCAGAAGCTCACCATGCTAAAGTTGGGATCACTGGTGCCCTGAACACATAGAGAGATTTTCTTCCGCTTTATTTACCAGTGACCAATTAGTAGATTGGCGAGTAGGATTGCCAAATATTCATTGTAAAAGTTGTAAAATGATGTCAAATATGACTAATGACATTTTTCAACTCATAGACCATAGCTCTTGATGGATTTAGAAGTATACATGTGCATACGGGCTACTAAAGAAAAAATATTTGAGAATAAATTATTCTTAAATGTATATTATTAAGAATTAAAGTATTTTTTATCTTTTTAAGTTTAGATTTTTATTTCGTGGAACATACAAATGTTCGGGTGTACCTATGGATATTAAATACGTTTATATTTTAAAAAATTTTTTTATAGAAAGGGAAATGCGAAGAAAATACTTCATAAAAATCAAAATGTGCATTGTAAAGCTTTGAATTCACGTATTTTGCAATATTATAAGATATACTAAAATTATTATAAAAGAAACTCAGAAAAAGTGTTCAACAGTGCCTTACTGATATAACTAAAATTGTTTGACTTCGCAAAGGTATAACTTTTAAAGGACTTATTTTCGAGCATTGATCATATGAAACAATTTGTTCCTTTATTAGAGCCCTACATTCCAAGGGGTTTCCCGTCTCTGTTCGCGCGGGGCCCAAAACCTATGTAAAAATTGGCAGGGTTCTTTCTATCTGTCAATTACCCGGAAAGCCAAAGAGTATTTAAAAAAATTTTATTTTGGCGACAAGTTACCCCGCAGTTACGTTTTCGAACTGGAGAACCAGGTCTGCTTAGAGAAAACCAATTCTAAATGAAAATATACCTGATTCTTGCGTAAATTCTTTTGACTCGAAAAATTAGGTTGAACGGGAATAGGAAAAAACCTTCTTTTGAATTTAATTGTTTAACTAATCATATTGTATAGCGGATAGTAATAATTTTCAAAACAAATTATGGAAATTCTGCCACTATTTTTTTTAAGTATCCACATGTTATTAAAGATACAAAAATTCTTTTTTTGGATCAAAATATTCATGTTACTGAAAAGCATTAAATAGAATAATTCTTCATTTTTAAAAGGTCCACACAATTTTAAGGCTATTTTTAATCATTTATATGGGGTACAAAAAGGGATAATGTCGACACGTTAACTGATTTTTTTTTTTTAACAACGAGAATATTAATGTATGTGTTTACTGTCTGGTGAGGAAGCTGAATTCATATAGAAGGACAGATTGTTCCTCCTTTAACTTACTACGCATTAACATAATTATTGTGTTCCAAACACTTGTTATATTTTGTTTCAAATTTAGAGAACTACACCTGGATTTATTTTAAACATAAAAGAATGCATTTCACGACTCTGCTAAATTTATTCTTGGTTCTCGGCAATTTATTTTTGAGTTTCTGGAAATAAAAAAAATAATTAATTCCTTTTCTGCTCACTTTTACAAGGCTTTCAATTTAATCACATCACTAATTTTTACAGGGTGTCAACATGTCCTTCTGTAGGTGACGAGACAAATTATTATGCACTGAAAATAAATGCACTAATTTTGCTGTAAATTAATATTGAAATGCAACTTACATTCATAATTGAAGGTTGGGTTAAAAAGTTGCTTTAAATTGGTTTAGAATAAGTTTGTATCTAAAATTTTCAACCGTGTAATAAAACTACATATGTTTGAACCGCCAAAACATTTGAGATTTTTGATTTCATAAATTTCGTGCTTTATTAAATTTAGTTGCATCATAATTTGAGAATGTGAAGGTATTTTTAGCAGAAAAAAGTCATTTAAATTGAACAAAATAACCTATGCTTTCGCCATTAACTGGTTTATTTGAAATCGACGTCGTATGGTATGTCGAAATTGTTAAATAGTTTTAAGTACAGAGTCGTAATTAGCGACCCGAAAAACAAGGAAATACCAAGATTTCTAAAAATCTATTGAAAAAGGAATGTGGCACATGGTGGACGTCACATACCATACGTCTACAACCATGTAAACAGCTAAAGAGTAACGGCAGCAAATCAGTAAGGTGCTGAGACAACTGAACAACTGACACTCGAACCCTGTTTCTGAATATTGCAGCAAGGGGATTATGATATTGCCAAAATACAATCGTCTGAATAAAAAAATGTAATACTATGTTTCTTGTTGCAGAGTAATATGATTCTCCTAAAAGGTGATTTATCTTGCAGAGACTTCTTCGTACCAGTTCAAACTCTCCCGCTATCAAGCATAGTTCTTTAACCATACTTGGATTTGAACTTGGAAAACTTGAACCGATAAATTTCAGATAATTTTGAAGTGGTAGGTTAAGTCCACGTGTAAGTCAAAATTATCCACACTGTAATGTTGCAAGTTGTATTTGCAAATTACTGTTCTCTAATTGTTTATTTATATTTCTAAGAAGCTCCTCTCCTCTAAAAGGGGGAAAGAGTAAGCGGCTCTCTTACTAATTTTCGTCGCTTTTTAATTTTTTAATTTTATCGATTCACCAAGACGAGAGAAAAATGAAGGGAGGAGTGGTCCGCCTGGGACAGAATCTGTCATCAAGGAACAGCAGTGTGGACTACGAGGACGTAAGGCAGGTTGATTTTGCACATGTGCAGGCGCAACCCTAGGTTGTTAAGCGAGGGTTGAACATTGATGAGAATCTGGCGATCCAGATCCTGTAACTAGTGCGATTCAAATTGCACCACCTTTTATTTTCTGTAGCAGCATTATCACCATCTTTTTGTTATGAGGGTCCTGCATAGAGTCGAAAGAATCGAGCGGTAGCCAGTCTACATTTAAGCCTTGCCCTAAACTTGTGATTTTTCAAACCTTACAGTTTAGCTACGGAGTGGCTAATTTTATATTTTTTATTGCGTATAAAAGTGTTTCATCTTGGATTCTCCAAACGAGGTCAGTAGACAGGCGCGACGGACTTCGTTTGTCAAGTAATGGACTTTTTCTATAAATATAGACTCTTATTCTTGACCTATGTTATTGTAATATTCTTTTCAGGAACCTTCGTTTAATTTTATTGTAAAATTGGTATCCAGAGGGTCTTTCTCACCCTAATCAATAAATTGAAATACTTCTTATTTCTAATTATAAATAAAAAACTACGCTTACTTGAAAGACCTCTCAGATGTTTTTTTAACAAGATTTTTAGCCATGCATTGATTGGACCTTGTTATTCTTGTTAGCGAAATATTTTCGCATTGAGGAATCTCTTTAAGAACCCTCCTTCTTTATTCTTATTGTGTTCAGCAAGAGTGAATCGGCACGTAGTACCAATGCTTTATGGGAATCTGTGATCTGTTAAGCTATATCTTTGATTGATTGTATCCTTGATAATTTTTTCGAGGCACTTCGTTATCTTAAATAAATCCAGTTTATTTCCGCCAGTGACAATTTTTCTTCCACAAGCACCACGTACCTTCTTTCTGTTCTCCGCGTGATTGCTCTTATGATCACGTTTCGTCGTCATTATCTGATTTTTGGAATGATAATGAAAATTATACTCGAAAAATATAAATAACTTGGTTCTACATCTTCACGCGACAACAGCAGAACTACTAATCAACCAGAAAAACACCCGATAGTCACCGAATGGATTCAAATACCTCAAAGAAAGTAAACAAATATTGTGTTGATGTATTTCATAAAATTTATATCAGGCTTTTATATGAATTTTAGCCTTGAAGCACAGAAAAAAGGTTGACTAAAAAATCTTGCGTCTTATTTTTTTCAGCTGTCAAAACAAGCGTTGCCTAGCTAACCAAGTGTAGTCTTCTTATGTTCTCAGGCTCAAATTAGGACCTTTTTAGCTTGAAATTCTTATATAACTACATATGTTTGAACCACCGAAAAATTTAAGATTTTCGAATTTAAGATTTTCGAAATTGTTAGATTGTTTCAAGGACATATTCGTAATCAGCGACCAGAAATCTACGGAATACAAAGTTTTACAGAAATTCAATAAAAATGTAACATGGTACATAATGCACATCACCTCATTACCGATTGCGTGTTTAGCATAGAAGTAGCGAATCGGGCTTCAAACCCGCTTCAAAGGGTTCAATCGTCTAATTTAAAAAACGTGAGCCGCTGTTTCTTGTTGCAGATCAATATGATTCTCCTAAAAGGTCTCTTTGAAATTCGGAAATACACTTTTCCTCCTGATAAACCAATTGAATTGCGGAAAAATGGGTGTTCATAATCATTTAAAGTTGCGCGGTTTTTGAATTGAAAACAGAATTAGTCAAAGAAACACCAATTGTTAACCAGGCCAAATTTCAGGCAATTTTAAAAGACTACGTTTAATCCTCATGTAAGTGACAATTATAGAAATTGTCATGTTGTAGGTTTTATTTAAAATTTACGGTTGTTCAGTTGTTTATTTATATTTCTATGCATCTCTTCTCCTCTTAAAGTAAACAGTCGCTAGACCGAGGCTCACCCAAAGACTAAATTATTTATATCTTTGTCATTATTCTTTTTTTGTATTATTACCAGTTTACACTCTCATATGCTCTTCATAGGGAGAAAGAGAGAGCGGCTCCCTTACTAAACTTCGTGGGTTTTAATTTTTTTGTTTGATCGATTCATTCACAGAATAGAGAAATAAAGAAATTAGTGGTTCGCCTTGAGCAGAAGCTGTCATCGAGGAACGGCGAAGCAGAAGACGAGGACATAAGGCGGGTTGAAGTCACACACGTTCAGGCGCAACCGTAGGTTGTTCACCGAGGGTGGAATGTGGATGAGAATTTCGCATTCCAGAACTTGTGTCTAGTGCGATTCAATTCTCACCGCCTTGGATTTGCCATAGCACCACTATCACCAGCTCTTGGGAATGAGGCATGTTGGTTGCTGTCGCATCTCTGTACTTGAAGTGATCGCAAGGTGGACGGCGGTATGTATTTTTGTTTTATATTAATGCGTTGAGACGTGTTTCATTTTGGATTCTCCGAACGGCGTCAGTGGGCGCGAAGACATTTGATTGTATAATGGTCCAGCGTGGAATTTCACGCGATTCCTTATGCTAACTTCCTAATTGTTGAAATAGTTTGTATTTTAATTTATTAGCCAGGCGTGACCGAATGTCGTTTGTTATATGAGGGGTTTTTTATATAAATATAGACTTTTACTCTATAGCAACGTGATTGTAATCTTCTTTTTATAAACCTTCATTTAATTACATTGTAAAATTGTTTTTGAGAGGGGTTTTCCTCGCCCTAATTAATAAGTTTATATACTACTTATTACCACACATAAATCGATTACGTTGAGTAACTGAAAGACCCCTCAGATGTTTTTCTTATGTAAGATTTTCATCTATTCACGCCACTTCACCGAAAGAATGGGTAAGAGTTTTATAAAATAATTATCTCCATTAGTTGTAAATATTATTCATATATGTTGTTTTTTTGCCAAGGTAATTTTCCTTCAGGGCGGCAAGGGACGTTAGCCTGCCACCATATTGAATAAATTTAGAGCCCCAGGGAACAGTAATTTAAAGTCTTCTTTTTTGGAATCTTCAAATAAAATTGAGAAGCCGCAATCTTTGCTTCACAACCATCATTTTTTTGAAAATAAAATGACGGGTCTCAAGAATTCAATCTCTTATAAATTTCTCGTTCACTCTTTGTCGACAACAGATAAAAAAATTTATTTTTATTGCCGTGCGGAAATATTTTAGAGGGTAAGTTATTATGTATCTTAAAAAAATTAGAATATTTTAAATATTAAATATTTTCTAACATTTATTTTCAAATTATAAGCTAAACTATTCTCGCAGACATTATATCTATTTATAATGAAAAGTAAATATTTCACAAGCAGAGTGTAATTATTTATAGCTTTTAAGCTGTCTTGCTTCTTGAACTAATAATAATACAGATAATAATATCAAGAAAGACGCATGCATATATACGAAACATTAGGATATTAATTAGTCACCCTGCCCTCCAAACGTTGATCTAATCAATTTTTTAGAAATTTTAAAACAATGGGGACCCTTTATATTCTGCTCCTAACCCTGAATATTATTTTTGATTTTATTGGTGAGTAAAAGCTACACCAATATCCGTTTTTATTATTATTAAATAACATATTCTAGAACATTTATTTGATATCAATTAATTTAATATACTATTTAAATTACTTTTTTATTGCTCTTTGCCGAATTTAAAAGTTTTGTAGCTGAAACATCACATTTTTTAAACTAACTTCAACATTTTCAATTTTTTCGATAAAAAGTATTTGCAACGGAAAAAACAAGAAATCGGGGATATTACGCGTCAATTCTTTCTCCTGAAACAACGAATAAAGTATTGATTCACAAGTTTCACAGTACCCTATTATCATTGTGTAAGTCAATTTGAAAAAGTTGCAAATCGCTTTTACTATTCTTAATACAGTTTCAACTTTTTAAATTCATAAAGCTTTCTTGCCTTTCTATAGAGATATCATTAGCTACGCCGTCTAAAAAAAGGGACTTTCTGGCAAATTTTAGGATGAGTAATGACCGTGCGGATTCTCAAGGTAACCCAAGTATTAATAAATTTTTGAAAACAGAATATTTATTTACTAAACATTTTCAAACTACCTGTTATGAAACTATTAAATTTAAAAATTTTCAAAGCGCATAAAAACTTGCTCTACTGCGATTTGGATTCATTCGAAAAAATATTATAGGAAGATTAATATAATCTCATAATATTTTTATTATCATGAAGTGCTCATCATTTTTGAGCTATTATTAGAAATTCACTAGGGAAAATCACTATCAAGTTTACGCAACAAAAATCTGAAAATTGCAATAAATTTGAAGATGGCGGTAAATGATAAAGAGACGCCATGGATAGCGACAAGGTTTTTATCATTCTACGAGGGTAGTTCAATAAGTCCTTAGAATGAAGTATAAAAACAATTTTTTTTGGGTAAATTTTTTTTTTATTTTTCAACATAATCTCCTTGGAGCTCT
>NC_046664.1:26293075-26306908 GCF_010883055.1 Belonocnema kinseyi
TATTGCGTTTATTCTCAGCTGAGAGCAAACGCGGCACCCATCTTGCCGATAGCTTTTTCATGCCTAATTTTTCATGTAGAATTGAAACAACTGTACCTATAGTATACTGTATATATAGAAAATAGTTGTATAAAGATGACCGTCGACGCACCACTATCTTTAAATTATATTACCCAAGTAAATAACTGCCTATTTTATCAGAGTAGCGCATAGAGACCTTGAATATTATTCGTAGTCACTTTACGATTGTAAATAATAATTATTTTCCTCAACTTTGTTTAAACATAAGACAGCGTTTTTAAATCTAGGATAGTCTATGCCTAGTTTAAAACTTTAAAATATGAAGTTTAAATTATTTCAATGAGTGTTATCTTATTTAAATTATCTGTTACTTACGTCTTTCATGGTGATATAATTTATTTTAATACTTTTCAGAATTAAATAAAAAAAATTCTCTCGGTTTGCTTTCGCGAATTTTTATTTAGAACAAGTTTTAGTTATAATTGCATGAGGGATTTATGCTTATTAAAGGAAAGTTATTTTTACAAATTCTTGTAAAAAATTTAAATTTTCCATTAAAAACAAGAAAATATACAATACAAAACGTTCAAATCGAAAACTGAACTATGTTAAAAAATATATAGATGGTATATCAATTTCGTTTGGTTTAAAGGGAATTAAGAAGAAATTTCGGTTGAATCTGATTCTTTAACTAATTTTACTGTCTAGAAACCAGTTATCATTTTTAATGGGTTGTGCGAACAAGGCATGCACATGTAATTAAAAATAAAAAACTATATTTTCTTGTCACAACATTCAGGATACATACTTACGCCATGCCAATTGAACTGGTGCTGAAATCGCTCACAGGTAATTGGTTCAATATTAGCTAGGAAAACCTAAAAGTGTTTGTTATTATAAAACAATTATTTGTGATAAGAATGTCATCAAGGCTCTATAACATGGTAAATAGCAGAAGTTACATACCATTCCCTTTCAACCTCGTAAATCGACTGAGATTGCCATAGGTTGAAGCATTGAGGTAATCAGATGACTGTATGAAACTCATCGACGACTTCGTGGTTAGCGCATTCGTGACACTTTGGGCTTCGAGTCAGTGACCAAGGGTTCGATTTCCTGAGCCGAAGTGGTAAGTGGTAAAATTTCCTTCCCCTGAACAGCTTCCACGGTACAGAAAATATATCTGAATGTCCTCAAGAGTACCTCACAATAATCCCATTAGTGGATGATAATTTTACGGACAAAAGATTCTCTAATTAAAGAGAAACATGACCCTCTGTCCCTTTTTGCAGAAATGCATAACTTCCCTGAACCGTCTCTTATTTCTGCACATACCCTTCTTCGTAGCAGGACCAGGTCACCTCTTATCAGGCATCGTTGTTTAACTATACTTGGATTTGAAATTGGACAACTTGAACTTATTCGGATTATTCCCCACAAAAATCATCACCGGCAATTTGAAATTAGAAAATACACTTTTCCTCTCGATCACCAAATTTGATTGCTCTTCCACTATCGGATGCCTATCCATGGTTGGGCTTAGTTTTCCCTCTCTCTTTTGCCGACTTGTTCTGGCTGTGCTAGAGTAGGCGCTCCGCTTACATAGCGCCTTTTCTGAAGTAATCCGGCATAGGTTTCCAGACGTTGATGCGAAATGTGCAATAGCTCAGAAGGTCTTTCGCACCACAGAGCATGCAGTCGTACCATGTGACATTTTGTTTAAGGTCCACACTCGCATAGTAGCACTATTTAGCTAAGTTCATCACAAATTTACGCTTTATATAAAAACAAATAAAAAATATACAATCTTTAAAAGTACTTGGAAAAATTTGATTTCATATTTTATATTGAAATTTATGTATAAGTAACTTCTAATTTTATTTTACTTCGTCGTGAATCACTACAGCAAATAATTGGTAGGCTGCAACTGACTTACAAGAAATAAGATGGAATAATTAAATTTAGCTTTCACTATTTTTAATTCATTTAGAGCTTTTCGAATTCATAAATCTTTTTTGTCTTTTCGCAGAAATATCATCGTGTTCGCAGCCTAGAGAAAGGGACTTTCTATCAAATTTTGGCAGGAGCAGTGAACATGCGGATTATCCAGGTAACCCCAGTACGAATTAAAATACGTGAAGGAAGTGTTTGTTAATAAACATGTAATACCTATAATTAATCTGTTAAACTAAAATATATTCTACATGCGTGAAACCTTACTCCCAACATAATATGTAAATTGTGATGACAAATTTTTGCTATTGTTTAAGACGAACTATGAACCATCTATATGCTCGTCCTAGTTGGAATTATTATTGTCAATGTATTTCTTTATTATTAGTTTTATTTTTCTACTGTAGCGTTCTGTCGTGTTTGCTTCTCGATAGAATGTTGTTTTCTTCATGTGTCTATATCCGCATTTTTTAATTAATTCCCCAAATGTCTTCTTCACATATTCTGTACCATTATCGGTTTGTTGAAAGGTCTACAAATACTAAAATGTATTGATTTTTAATTTTCCATGAGCTTGTCAGCGAGCTCATGAATTTATTTGATACCATGATATTATGAGTCTGACTCTTCTGCTTGAATTTTGTCATTATTTTTGCGACAAGACTTTAGATCTACATTATTTAGTGACGGCTGGTTTCCAAGAGTTTGAGCCCGGTAATACAGTCGATTTAAGTGATTTAGTTCTTCGAAAATAGAGTTTGGTGTCTCTGGATCGCTAATTGTTGGGTTCTTTAGGTCTTTCTGTCACTTTTTTGATTTTAGTAAGAAACTGTATTCTTTTTTCATTGACGTGCGTGAAAAGTTATTTTTCGCAGCTAGACCTCTGTAGCACTTTTGTCCTAAATGTTAGATCTCTTATTTTAGCTTTTAGTAGAATTCGTATATATACGTTTTTAAAGAATTTTGAAGAATATCTTTGTTTTTCCGGTATGCAAACTCATTCACCTCTGAAGTACGCATGTAGGTTTATTGCATCGATTTGCAAAAAACATATGTTTAAAATTTCTTAAACGAAATTATCATTTTATTACTGTCTCTCGGATTAAAGCACTTTGCACTCCATTTACAGACATGAAAGTCCTCCCTTCATACGTAGGTGTTGCACACAAATATTAAAAAGCAAAATTCTTTATTTAGAACAGATATTCAAATGTTTTAAAACCATTTATTAATACTTGGATTTGACCTTGAGGAACTGGAATTTATTCGGCTTATCCCACGTACCAATCCGAACCGACGATTTCAAATTCGAAGATACACTTTTCCTGCCGATAAACCAATTAAATTGCGGGGAAAGGCAAACAATGAATTCCAGCCTATGCCAACTAACGAACAATATGTGCTAACAACTTCGACTGGTGACATTGTTGCAATTATGAAAACAAAAACATTTTTTTGTGGGATATATAATCATGAAGGACAACGGACAGGCATCAACATGGAAAGTGGCCAGGTTTTTAAGTTGACCTCAGAATTAGTCAATGCAACCCCAGTAGGCAAGAGAAACAACATTTATAATAATTTTAAAGTAATATGTTTAAGCCACGGATGAGTCAAAACTCTTTGAACCATTATTTAATGGTAAGAAATTTAAACCCAAAATAAAATATAGCTTGTGATACGAAGTAACATAAAAATGTTACGAGTAATGCTAATTACTCTAAAAGAGGCATTGTATTACGTTTTTTGTTTCTCAATCTTTTATTAATTTCCCAGTCTCTCTTTTTCGTAAAGCGATTAAGAAACTTGCTTTTTATTCTCTTAAAAAATCATTTTAGGAGGAAAATTATAATGGAAATAGAATCATGTACATAATTTTTAAATATGAGGGACCGCGCTTCAGTAGATACATGAGTAAATGTAAAAATATTCCACAGACTGCAACTGCATCCATTGGCAGCGATTAAAAAAAAATTAGTATTTAAATCAAGTCTGTATTAATATTTACTTAACTATTTTGCTTAAACATATGATAAAAGTAGTTTATTTTCTGATTTTGAATTAGAATTTGCAAAAAGAAAATAAATTAACAATCAATAAATAGTTGCTTCTATGTAATAGCAATATATTATTTTTTTGAAATGCTTCGTAAATTTGTATTACTTTGTTTGACTAAAACACACATCTAAATTATATCCATTGTTCTGATTGATATTATTAGGGTGTTTTTAGATTTTGATTGTTTTTTCTATGTTTTCTTGGGAACATATTGTGCGTTTTTGCGATGAATATTGATTCACACAGAGGTTTCGAAGAACTTCAAGAGAAACCTGACATATAAGAAAATTGAAGTAAAAATTAAAGGACTTAGGGAGCACAGGGTCGGAGAGAATCTTCCAAATCCCATAGAGATTTAAAGCGTGCTGGAAAGGGAGGAAGCCGTTTTTAGCCATTGTGTCCCTACGATCGAAATGGAGATTTTGGATGTCGATCTGACAACCTCTACGCCGCGTGGTGTGGAAAATAGACAAATCTCCGTCCTTGGCATAATATTTTTAATCCTCCTTCTTTGGCGTTAGCAAAACTCATGAAACCTGATTTGTGTGATATCAAACACAATATCATTGTTCATAATTTTATACAAAGTAGTCAAAACAACTTTAATCTATAAATTGCAGGTGAAACTAGGTCCAAAATTCCTAATCCTCAATCCCTAGATCCAAAAAATATGGATTCTCAATACTGAGATCCACAAATCTAGAATCAGAAAACCTAGCTTCATAATATCTAAGCCCACATTAGTTACAACAAACAATCTTAGGCCTAGGATGCCGAGGTCCATATAACCTTGGCCATAGAAACTTAGACTTTCATCATTATTCCCACAAAATTCAATCTTAGCGTGCCTAAGCCCAACAAATCCAGATATACAAAACATAGACTCACGAAACATATATCCACGAAACCTTTACCCACACCATCTTAACCAAGGATATCTAGATCCACAAATGTAGATCTACAATACCTTTATTCAGCTTCATCTACTTCGGATCGAGGGATTCGGGATTACGATTTTTAGACCTAGTTTCACCTGAAATTTATAGATAATGGTGGTTTTAAAATTTTATACGCAATTATGAACAATGGTCAAAGCAAAAGGATTAAAAAAATTCAGAATGTAGCAGTAGCTAAATCTGGGTCTTCACATTTTTGAAGTCCTTTTACCAACTGATTCTTCATTTGTTCGACAATTAATGAATGGTAACTATCTTAAAGTCCGAATGGTTAATTAACAAATTCTTGCGATCCAGTTCTGGTTGAAATGCAGATTATTTTCATAGACATACAAATTCGTATTTTTCATTTAATACATTCTTTTCTAAAACTATTATTTCACGAAAAAAATAAAATTGAAAAAATAAAGCGTACCCGTAGCTAATATGATCTGGAACGTGTGGAAGGATTCAAAAGAACTACCCCAGCTCCTACTTACCCTATTTTCTAAAATATCCCCTTCGAAGTACTTCAGCGTTCCCGCGGTAAATTGGGGAATCAGGTGTTTAGCCCAGACATATTGTAAGCGTTAGGGGTGCGACTACAATTCTTTTTGTCACCATTCACAGGGAGGCCGTCCTCGCGCTACGAGACATTGAAGATGGGTACTGATGTGACTTAAATTATGTTTGTGTACAGAAAAGTGTCATTAGATAGACATTGCTAGTCGACGCCAATAACAAGAAAATTAAGGAGGGTTTAAAGTCTCTGAAAATTGCCCAAATGAAAATGACAAGAATTTAAAAAAGAGAAACCGGCAATAATTTTATAATAATAAACAAGCTGCATCAAAATCTGTACATTTGTTTTTCAGCTTAAGCAACCAACCCCAAGGATACATTATATATTTTTTTATTACATAATTAAACCATTTCTCTTTCGGGAAAGATATGACTCACTCGTTAAGGAAGGGAGTGATGTGAAGAAGGGATTATTGGATTTTTAGATTCATTAGTACAAGGTCTTTTGTTTCATATGTCATTCCCACAAAGTGAACTTTTCTATAAACTATTTGTCGCCACGCTTTTCTGGTCCGACATAACTATGGGCATCCCTCATGTCCATGCAAGGAGAGCTAGGAAGTCAGGAACTTATAGCGAGAATGAGAGGTGGTTGCATGGAAGATTTTACTAGGTTCTAGGTTTTAAGACAGAAGAGAATATGTGAATAATGCGGGAAGACGGGTGCAAAAGTTGAACACTGATTGGAGGAGTGTAAAGAGGTGAAAAGAAGTGGGATAAGCAAGGAGGTACTGTTGCATGAAAGGGGACAAAAGGGCAGTTGCATGGATAAAGGGGGTGTTTGGCAAGATGCAGAAGAAGAAAGGGAATAAGGAAGAGGAATTTAGAAGGAAAGATTGTAAATAGGAAAGGAAGTAGGTGTAAGAAAACTATAAACATTATAATTAGTAGATAAGTATTGGGTGTTAACCGCGTAGGCAGAGGCTGGCAATGCGAGAAATAATGAGAAAATAGCGATATGCGTGCCAGGCGAGGCGAGGTGAAGCGAGGAAAACGAGCGGATTAGATATAAGGTGTGGGTGGATGTTTATTCTTAAGAGGTAGTTGTAAGAAATTTCTGTAAAAAATGGAGCAGGCCGGAAAATAAACGTTTATCTATCGATATTGACGTGCATATAGGATTTTTTTTAAAGCCTGTAAATTAGCTACTTCTATATGGTGTTATATGTATTCTCCTGATGTGTAATCTGTATAGAAAAATACAATTAGCATAATGGTATGTAGAGAGAGCAAAGATAATTAAGAGGCTTGAAGAAAATAAAAATTTTTCCCTAGGATTCATTATTTTTTTCGGAAAAATTAATTGTAAAAAATGTTTTAAAAATATTAGAAGAGACTTTATAGGTTGTGAAAGAAGAATCGAGAAGATCAAAAGAATATTTCAAAAGTTACGCGAAACGGAACAGCATCATGATTAGGTATTTCAAGTTGTGACGTTGCTGTCAATATGTCTGCAAGCTGAGGGTCAAGCAATAATTAGAATGCCATTAAGTAAAATTTCAGTGGCCCAGTGGCCTTCTCACAGGCGCACTTCGCCGCGAGGTTAAAATAAAACTTTACGCCCGCTACATAAAAACTTTACGTCCGCTATACATGCACTGAATCACGCAAGGGAGACGCCCGCCAAAAGTGATAATATCATATTATGTAAATTGAACTGCTTTTTTAAAACCATTTTACTATGAAATATTTACCAGAGGGAAAGGGGAAAAGTATACAATAGTAAAGGGAAAAGGGGAAAAAGAAAAAAGGGCGAAATCGGAAAAACGGAAAATCAGTGAAGGAAACGGGGAAAGGTTGAAAAGGGAAAGGAAAAAGAGGAGATGGAAACAGAAAAAGGCTATAGTAAAAAGGAAAAAGAAATAAGATAATAAGAAACCGGAAAGGGCTTTACCGTTTTCCTTTCCTCTTTTCACTGTCCCCATTCAAGCTTTTCCCCTTTCCTTCTCCCCACTTTCCTTTACCCTTTCCTTCTCCCCACTCCCCTTCCAAGGGTAATTTTAGTAGAAAAACGTTTTTTTGTGTTTAGAAATTGTAAATCTTTGCAAAACAAATTTGCAAGGAATATGTATTTTCATCAGAGTATCACAGAAATTCTTGACGCATTATTAGACAAAATGAAGCTACTATTCGTTACAGAAAGACTGTTACTACATTTTTAATAAATATCTTAATCTACTCTGAAAAGACGTTAAGAACTTCTGTTATTCTGTGCTGATAATACAGATTCCTTGAAAATTTTATAACGCTACACATTTGGAAATAATGCGCGTGTTTTCGAAAAAGGATTCTTCTTTTCATCTTTCTAGCAGCTTAAAAAAAGCACCCGACCGGAAATCGGAAGTTCTGTGGTTTGATTTCTAGAAAAGCGAAGGAAAAGAACATTATTTAAACAAAATTTAATTTTAAAAAATATTTGTCTACAAATAAATTTATTTGTTTGATTACCTTTCTTAAACAAAAAAGGTATCTACCAAGGAACTTGGAAGAGCTTTTCCTCCTGGTGACGCCCTAAATATTCACGACGTTTAATGTATGTGACGTCCCGCTAGAAAAGGGACCTTAGGGTTAAAAAATCGAGTTTCAGATTTATGATGATATTGACAGCTTCAAAGTCGCTCCTTCGTATTAAAAAAGGAATCATATTTCTATATGTTGAATTGGGGATGTTATTGAGATGTAAAGTGTGGAGTAAATCGCATATTTCGAAGCGTAAGGTCGGTCCAAAAAATCTAGGCCCACCACTTTCTATCACTCTTTCTGCCCTGTGTCCATGTGACTTAAGAGTTCGTCTTACTCGCTGAATGGGCCAATCGAAGAAAAACAAGTATGACCCTAACTTCAAAGTATATCTAAGTAAGCAAAATTTTTCATTTACCACTCACAGAGGGGGGGGGGGGATGTTGCAAAACAACAAAAACTAGAGTAATTTTCAGCCTTGTGGATTCTTGATAATAATGCAAAATGCGAGGGTCATGTCAAAAGAAATGCACAATGTGTCAACGCCGTGAACTGAATGAAGCAATGTATATTAAATTTACAACAGTAATAGAGAACATTGTGGGAAGTTGACACGTGCTTTGATTCATTTGTGCAATAGATAATAGATAGATTTGCTGGAGAAGTATGGTTGGCAAATGTTACCTCAACCACCCTACAGCCCAGACATGAATCCCCCAACCTTCGACTTGTTCCCCAAGATATTCTTGCCTCAATAAATGAACATTTTTGAAGCTACTGAACCTAAATTATATCCACCAGTACTTCACCAGGATACCCTTCACCTTGTGCAAAAAATTTTCGATAAATTAACTATCACCTTAATCAATGAATTTTTCTCATACACCTTCAAGCCTAAATTTGGTACACTTAAGTAATTGCCTGAGGATAGGGACTGCATGATACTCCTAAACTTTCTTCGAGCTAATAATCACGTGCCCCTTCTGCCTCCATATTTGACCTGCCAAGGGGTATGAGGATCAGGTAGTCCTTCTCCTTTTTTCTACCAAGATTTCGAAGCCTATACCCTATATTTCTATACAATTATCTTTACAGTCAAGTACAAAAATAGTTTGAGAGTTTGGTTTTAAAAATATATTTCTTGCAATATTTTGTGGTCGTCTTTGCTTGAATTAAACTTGTTTTCCTGAAATAATAATCTTTCAACAGGAAAAAAATTAACAGGGGAAATAGATTTTATTGCTTCATTCTTTAACTGTTAAAGCGATTCAATCAGCTACAATTTTTAATTATATTTCCGAAAATTTGAAGACACCTAATGGAATCTTTAAACCCTGTGCGAAAATATAAATTTATGAAAACTATTATTATTAATACAAGTGGCCCCATGAGTTCTAAATGCTGTCGGATAGATTCCAATCAACATTTGAAGTTTTCTCACTAAATCGAGTTTCTCCTGTCCATTTATTAACTGAAGTTTACTGAGATTGAGTATTAAATTGAACTGTCCTTTTTCTAGATCTCTGAAAAAATCTGTATTTCAAGTAATAAGCTAGGCTCTTAAAATACACCAAATAGTCATAAAACCTGAGTAATGCATTTCGACCACTTTTGTATACTGTATCTATTTTCATGTTTTCAATTTTTACTGAAATTTAATGAAATTAAAAATTGAATTGACCTTTTTCAAGGTCTCTGCAAAAATCTGGATTTAAATTAATTAGCCTAAGCTCTCAAAATACAACCAATAGTGATAAATGTTTTCAAAATGCATTTCCACAACTTTATAAAATTGTATCTATCATCACCTTTACCATTTTTTGCTGAAATTTACTGAAATTCAATACTAAATTGAATAGGCCCTTTTCAAGTTCGCTGCAAAAATCTGGATATAAATTAGTTAGACTAGGCTCTTAAAATACACCCAATAGTCATAAATGCTTTTGAAATGCATTTCGACAACTTTTGAATACTGTATCTATTTTCATGTTTACCATTTTTTAATGTAATTTATTTAAATTAAATATCACATTGACTACACCTTTCTGCAGGTTTCTACAAAAATCTTGATTTAAATTAATTACCCTTAACCCTCAAAATACATTCAACAATTTTAAATGCTTTCGATATGCATTTCGAAAATGTTTAAATACTGTATCTATGTCTATGTCTCAGCCTAAGCCCTCACAATATACCCAATATTCGAAAAAGATGATAAATGCATTTCAAGCACTTTTGAATACTGTATCTATTTTCACGATTACAATTTTTTACTAAAATTTACTTAAATTCATCATTAACTGGAATAGGCTTTCTGGTAGTCTCTGCAAAAATCTGGATTTAAATTGATTAGCCTAAGCCTTCGAAATACTATCAATGCTCATAAATGCCGAACAGAAGAAAATTGAAGGTCAACCACCTTTTATACATGGATGACCTCAAACTCCATGCTTTTCCAAAAGAAAACCTTGCAATCCTTGTAGCCGCAGTAAATAGGTACTTTAAAGCCATTGACATGAGTTTTTGACTGGACAAGTGTGCCTGCGTCCATCTGCACCCAGGTAGACTAGAAAATACATCAACGCGTGACGATGAGGATCTTCAACTCATAGGTGGAAATTCCATTCGACATCTTCGTAAGGGAGAAACAAATTCATATCTTGGAATATCGCAAGCGGAAACCCCAGATGCGCATGTGTTAAAAACGGCCTTTGAAAAAATTAAACGCAAAATTGTCAGAAAAATTTATTTGGTGCATTAAAATGGAACGTCGATGAGTTAAAGCAACTTGACCGAAGCACACGCAAGATGATGACAATCCATCGAAGTCATGATCCTAATTCTTCGGCACCTCGTATATACCTCCCTTGGAATAAGCGGGGATGAGGTTTTCTGAGAGTAGGATGTCTTCATCCGGAGCGGTTCTAGCTAAAGCCTGCTGAGTTATAAATGGCACAGATTTTCTAATGCGACTCGTACGTCAATATGAAGTGGTCAACTTCGCGGAGTTTTTCTACTGAGCCGCAGAGAGGGCAGCAGAGGAGATTGGTCTCCCATTTGATTCTAGCGACACTGCGCATGGTCTAGCATCATTAACACCTTTGTTCCTTAAAAGTCGTGTACAGGAAGCAGAACATTCGCTTCTACTAAATAAACATGCTGAAAAGAAGTTAAATCGTAATATTTTTCATGTAAAATTTTTAATTCAAAATTGATCAGTATTGATCAGTAGGCTTTTATTTTCTTCTGTAATATTGGAAATTTTTTGCAGTAATAATATTAAATATTTTGTATTATATTATATGGAATATTTTATTATTCTTTTAAGAAAGTTTAAACAGTTATAATTTTAGTATCTACATAATATTTTTTCCATAATTAATTTATCATTTTCATTATCATCCCTATTTAAAAACGTTTTCTATACATTTATCACAAATCGAGGTTGGCATACTTGTCCATTTATTAAAAAACAGAAAAAATAGTCGAGTTATAAGAAGGGTTTTGTAATTAAAGTATGCTTAAGAAATTGATACTTGTTTATACTGTTTTCGCTTCGGATAATTTACTGTGATTAACTATCAAAAGCATTGAATTCAGAGAAAGTGTTCCTTTGCTTCCATCATCTGGCTAGGCATTTCTTCATGACATTTGTCCCATCAGCGCTCGGCTTCGTGTTTTTATATGTTTTTTTATTTATTGGTGATCCACTGCTGTCGTCATTGGTAGACTGTGACCGTCTTATATAAGATTAAATGAAATAATTAAATTCCGCTTTTAATATTTGCAATACACCCTAAACTTTTCAAATTCTTAAACATTGTTTCTCTTTTCACAGACCCATCATCAGTTGTACTGCCTTGTGCTTCTGTGAATTGGGCCCTGACGAAAGAAGAAACTGTAAAAAGTCAGTATAAGCCTCTAATGAAATGTTCACTGGAAATCCCTTAAAATATGTGGAATTCTTAAGGGCATGTGATACTTACAAAATTTTCGACTTTACCAGTTTTATGTTCCCCCAGCTTTTTTTCTAGAAAAATAAATTTTATTTTAACAATTTGGGAAATGATAGCGAACATACTAACGGACGTCCCCGCACACTTTTCTTGTGTTTTTTTTCAAAAAAAAATCTTGATTTTGCTAACAACGTGTGTATAATTCGAGGTTATGTGTGTTACAAATCTCTCAAGCGTTACTTCCAAACTACACAATATTTTTGACCGAAAACTTTGCACTTATAAATACACATAGTAACTAATCTCCCGGAGCTAACCTTTTTTGTGGGCAATTAAAAAAATTTCTTTCATAAATAATTTCCAAATTATCGGAAAGGCAGAGACGAAAAACGACGTAACCTCAAAATAATGCATAAAATTTTTATTTAGCACCATACATATTTTTGTGATCATCCCTCAAAAATGAGTCCGGGGACGTCCGTTATGATATTTTATAGCATCTCCGAATTCAGTTTTAAAAAATTTTCATTTTTGTGGGAAAAAGCCGGGGGAACTGTACACGATTGACTACACGACGAAGTATCACATGTCCTTAAACCATTTAAAATCTTTTGCCAATAAGTTAATTCAAACATATTCATTGAAGTTTCCAGCAACCTCAAAATAAATTTAATTTTATATTTTCAAAGTAAATTATTAACCTACTAGTATCATAAAACAATCTACTTTACTATTCAACCGATTCTAGATATTTTAAATGTGAATTTTTTAAATTATCAGTAGTTCATATAAGTTTCACAAATATAAGTCCCTTATAATTAAATAATTAAAAATACTTGTATTAAAAAATAGAGGAATATTGAGAGAAACAGGGTCTATTAGGTGTAATTCATATTCTATAGATCAGCGAATAAGGACTTATAGTTCCAAATAAGTTCCACCTCCACTATATAAAAATTGTAAGAAAAAAAAAATTAAACAGGTCAAAATGTACTTCAGATCACAAGATTAAATTTTAATTATTACTGCTATAAACAAATGTACCTCACAGAAATTAGTAGGCAGAGAAAAATATTTTTCTTTTACTCTTATTGTAATGATATTTTAATGATATTAGTTTTCAAGCTAACACCTAAACAAATGCATATTTGGTGAATTTGTTCATCAAACGTGAACAAATTCAGCAATGCAATACTGTTTTTTTTATATTTCATGAACAAATTGTACATACACAAACGCACATTTTGGGCGTTTTCAAGCAAAAATTATTCGTTTTTTGGTCTGACCTTGCTCAAGCTATATTAAAAAATGTAGTAATACATTAAAATTGGTTAATTTTACGAACAAATTATATAAACCAATGCACTTTTCGGTGAGACAGAGTGTAGAAGACAAGGCAGGTTACCTATACAGGCAAGGGAAGTTCACGTACGAGAATTTATTTTCATTTATTCCAACAGAGCTCGGGCCAGACTGCTAATGAGTTAGCTCGTCTTTCCTGCGACATTAATTGTCTAAGAAAACGGAATTAGGTGTTCTTAATTGGCGAAAATATGTCAAATTTCTGGTTTAATTTATTTGAAAACGAAAAACTAGAGATTGGATTGCTGTAGTGTGTGGATCGTCAAATATGTGTGAAGCGTCCAAGTATTTTTTGCAAATCAAAAATAACTTTACGCCTCTGCATATGAGATAAACATGATACATCTAATGAAAAAGCTGGAGAAATGACTGCAAGTAAAACTGGTGTACACTTGGTAGAACGAGCAGACAGAAATCAGTTACGAATCGAGGGTAGAGACTTATAGACTGAACTATACACCTACGATCGACCACAAAGATAGGGATCGATGTGGGTGTTGCATGCG
>NC_046664.1:26307008-26308993 GCF_010883055.1 Belonocnema kinseyi
AGTCCAGGCCGACTAATTGGAATTTCTCTCTTCCCTTGCCTCCCCTTCTCAACAATTCATTTCACTCGGTGTCCTTCGCTTGATCAGAATTCACTTTTCTTAGAGGTGTTTTTTTTTCTGGGAAAGGCGTTCTCTTGTTTCGTTGATTTCTGCTGATTTAAGACATCCGGGATTGGGAAATTGAACTGGTCAACTTGGATTAGGGAAAAAACTCAGGTCTATCGACACAGGAGAATACTTAATTCAATTTTTGCATTCTCATCAGAGAAGGTATTAGATTTGTGTAAAATGTGACACCCCCCCCCCAGTTTTTGTCAAATGTCCACGTTTTGGGACCCTCTGAAACCGAAAAACAGGTTTTTAGGAATGTGTCTGTATGTCTGACTGCATGTCTGTCTGTGAACACGATAACTTTCGAAAAAATTAATGTATAAGATTGCCCTTTGATACACTCGTTTAGCGGCCTAAACTAAAGGTCATGTTCGTTAGCCAGCTATTTTGGATGAAAATTCAAAAAGTGGGCACATTTTGAATATTTCTTAGACCACTTTTTTGAAAATTCCAAAATTCTCAATACAGTTATTTATAGTATTCAAAAAGTTGAACAATTTATCCTGATAACTTTTTTTTGAAAAATAAAAAATCACCAGAGTTAGATCATTTTCAAAATAAAAAAATAAAATTAAAATTAACATTTTAAGCCAAACAAGGCATAATACGAAAAAAAAGTCAAGAGAAGAAAAACTTTGCTTTTCGAAATCCCTACAAGATCATGATAACCATTTTTTTTATTTGGTCGAAAAGTTGAAAATTCCAAATTTGATCGTACCAAAAAATTTTGAAGCCACATTTTTTCAAGATTTAAAAATTCTTTGTAGGGTTGTTCATAGTACTCAAAAACTCAAACAATTTATCCCTATGACTTTTTTCTATAAATAGAAAATCATCAGAGCTGCTGAAGGCTGGTGACCTTCTCAGCATGAAAACAAAAACACAAACCCAAGACGACTCTCTCGCTTCCAGTTCTACTTCCCCCCTCTCCCAACCCTCCCTTATTAACTGAAGTTTTTGGTGGGACTGACGTTAGAACTACAATCTCCACCATATGACGATTTGATACTTAACTTTGACATGATTTCGACTCAGAAAATAAACTTATTGCATAAAGGTGTTAGTTGGGCGTATAATCTAAACAATGAATAATACAAACTACAAAATAGCCTCGGAAAGGACTGGAACTTTTAATGACAAACGGCATGCACACGGAAAATATAAAGGTCATGTTTCAGGCGACGAATGAACACTGGGTGTTTGGAATGCTAGGGGAGTAAATGATCTCAAGGTAAAAAAATTGCGTGAAACTATGGACGTGAAGAAACTAGATATTTTATGCGTGCCCGAAACAAAGAAAAAGGGATGCGAAACTAAAGACATAAAAAACGGCGTGTTAAAAGGCGGATTCGAAATATGGTCAGGAGTAGACTGTGAATCACATGGTAAACAAGGAGTAGGTCTCATTTTGAATGAAAGAGTAAAGCAGCATCTCGGAGACCATGGCTTCGTGTCTCCCAGACTGCTGTGGGCTAGAATGAAAGTACGAATCAGAAGACTATTCATTATAGCATGCTACGCGCCGGTTGATAGTGATCCTAGAGAAGTGAAAGACGCCTTCTGGGACACTTTAAATGACACAATAAACATCTGCGAACATGGGGAAAGAATAATTCTACTAGGAGACATGAACGGTTGGGTGGGCATCCAAAATCAGGATACAGAAATAGTATTAGGTCATTTTGGGGATCCAAGAACAAACTATAACGGAGATAAATTAGTTGGTCTATGCTTAGAAAGGGGTCTGTTTATTACAAATACTTTGTTTACGAATAAAATGATCCACATTTACACCTGGTCTAAAGGAAATAGCCGCAGTATAATTGACTTTGTTGTTGCGGATGAAAGACTTAGAGAGTTAGTCAAAGATACAA
>NC_046664.1:26309093-26316993 GCF_010883055.1 Belonocnema kinseyi
TCATGCGCATAATAAGCGGGAAATCCCTAATGGACAAAGTAGGTAACGAGATAATTCTAAAAGAATGTGGTGCAGAAGAGACGCTAGTAGACACATGGGAAATAAATCGGTTAAAATGGTTCGGACATGTTGAGAGAATGCCAAATGAACGACTAACGAAACAAGTGTATCAAGGTAAAGTAAATGGCAACGTGCCCAGAGGTGGACCGCGGAAAGAATGGTTAGAATGTGTGAATGAGACCCTACTAAGAAGAGACATAAGAAGTCACAGAAACACGAGAGCCAGCATGAAAAAATGCATGGACATGAAAGAAGCTAGAGAAGTATGCCAGGACAGGAAAGTATGGCGGAAAATAGTTAATAAAAAGAGTGTCAGTAGAGTGAACGAGGCCTGAAACAAAGACCTTGGCTATTAATAGACCCAAGTGGGGAACCTTACATAACGCCTTCGTGAGGTTCTTCGCTTGGGGTGGTTTCTAGAGAGATTGATCAGCAACCTGGGTCGGAGCAGTGCTGCGGAACGAAAGTATTATTTACTTAAATAGCACGAGAATTCTGGATCAATCTGAGAAATCTCTATCCCATGCACACACTACTCCTTTCCCCTGCCGAGTGAGTCACGCCTACCGCGAAAGGGCTTAATGGTGTAATAATAATAAAATGCATGAAAAAAACTACCCCTGTTTGTAAAAAACCACCCCCTTGCAAAAAATAAGATTTGCAAAATCCAAAATGCAATAGATTTTCGGCTCGCTTTAGAGTCTCAAATTCACGTAACATCATATTAGAAAAACCACCCCTGTATAAAAAAACATCAACCTAATAGAAAAAACTTAAACCTTGGTGTTGGCATTTCTAAACAGCCCAAAAATCAGAGACTCCATTTGAACCGTAAAATTCGAAAAGAATCAGAGACTGTAATATTTCGATAAAGATTGGTTTGCACAAAATTATGTTTGATTGTTAAAAAGGGACTGTTTTTTAACGTCAAATGTTGGGGACCAAAAATCGAAATGGATATTTTCGAGGAGCCCAAAAAGCAGAGACCACATTGACACTAGAAAATTCTCAAACATATTAGTTTTTGACAAAGTCGTATATACGTGGTAGAGAAGGGTTGATTTTATACGTTAAGGGTTGAAGCTCAAAAATCGGAGTTGATATTTTGGAGGAGCCCAAAAATCAGTGACTACATTAACACTAGAAAATTTTCAAAAATATTATTTTTTAACAAAGTCATATATACGTGGTAGAGAAGGGTTGATTTTATACGTTAAGGGTTGAAGCCCAAAAATCAGAGTGGGTATTTTCGAGGAGCTCAAAAATTAAAGAAAACATTGACACTAGAAAATTCTCAAAAATATTATTTCTTGACAAAGTCATATATACATGGTAGAGAACGGTTGATTTTATAAGTTAAGGGTTGAAGCCCAAAAATCGGAGTGGATATTTTCGACAAGCCCAAAAATCAGAGACTACATTAACACTAGAAAATTCTCAAAATTAGTAGTTTTTGACAAAGTCGTATATACGTGGTAGAGAAGGGTTGATTTTATACGTTAAGGGTTGAAGCCCAAAAATCGGAGTGGATATTTTCGAGAAGCCCAAAAAACATAAAGAAATTTGGGAATTTCGTATGTGGCGGTGCTAGCTTGATAGAACTTCTTTTTTGCCTGTCTTGTTCCTCCCGTTGTCTCATTGTTTCTTTCCAGCAGCATCCTTCCTCCCTTACTATTCTTCCTTTCTTCCTACTTTATGCTTCCACTTCTTTCTATAGTTTATAATTAAGATAGTCTTTATTAGTTTTCTTTGGTCAACTGGGATCATTGAGTTATGAGGTGGTTTCAATTCATAATGCTGCTAACCCTTTCTAATTTTGCAATATTAAATTTAAACTTTTCAATCGTTTTTTTTTAATTTGCCTGTGTCACTTTACGTATATTTTCGTTTTCTGATTTAATATAATTGTAGATATTTCCTTAAGGGTTTTTAGTTTAGATACAGTTGGAGAAAGTATAAACCCTACTTCCGATTTTAAATTCTACCGGCCTTCTTCTTTAATTTTAATTCTTTACTTGACTATTGTTTGTCTTATTCAAATTTCTCTGGCTTTATTCTTATACGATTTTTAACCTACTTGGAGGCCTAAACAACTGTAGTATTTTCAAAAAATCGAAATTTTTTTTGTTTAAAAGGTGTTTTAGGGTCTTAAAAATAATATACCAAAATATGGGTAGCGAAAAAAATGTCATAATGATCAAATTTCCAATTCCTCTGCAACGCCTCTTGGGTATACTCTTAGGTATATGATATTTAAGTACATTAACATTACATCCAAAAAAGATACATGTTAATTACTTTACATGGCGGTGCTTCTTTTTAAATCGAATCATTGAAAGGCTTTATACAAGTTATATGAAACAAAATTCAATAATAGAATAACGATTTTAATACTTTAAATATAATTATAAATGTTTAAATTCCTCAATAGTTGTGTCTTTCAACAGTGATATCATCTCGTATGCTTCCCAAAGAAAGATACTTTCTGACAAATTTTGGGAAAAGCAGGGAACACAAAATAAGGGCTATTCAATAATCTCTTGAAATATAAAATATTCTACACTTACGTGAGAAAAGACGATCCTGAAAAGTACGCAGAAATTCGGGTAGCTTTGATTTGCACCAAAAATGAGCTTCACGGGCTGACTCTAATTATCTAAGGAAAATTAATCATTTCAAAAACGGTTCTTTTTTTCATTTGAAGCACTTTTGAATGTCAGGCTAAATTTTTATTTACCTACCAAGACTGTTATGGCCCCATAGTTGAGAACCACTCTGAAGCAATTTGCTTGGAATAATTCCCAGTCTGTGTTTACAAAACATAAACCCAGGCTGGGAAAACCTTCTGGGTTAAATTGCTTTAGAGTGGCAATAAGACGACCTTGCTTTCTCTCCATTAGTCAATGGGAGGAAGAGAGTCATAAAGTCACACCTGGCGCATCTGCGACGGAAGATTTCCCCGTCACGCGCCAGGCCTGTGAGCATGACTCACGCCACGTCATCTCTCTCTCCTTTTCTCTCTCTCTTCCTTCTCGTTGGGAATGCGACCAGCGGTCGCCAACTCAACGTGACCAATACGTATAGAAAAATTCCCCATTAAATCAAAATACTAATTTGTAATTCTTGTGTGTTTTAAAATTTCCTTTTTATTTTAAATACCGGGGTTAGAAGGCACAGACTTTGTTTCATTATGATATTTCGCATTAAAGTTTTAATAGTTTAATTTAATTACGGCTAATTGTATAAGAGTCGTTTTATAGGTTGTTTTACTTTTCAGTTTTCCTTACAAATGTATTTTCCTTTTAGAACTCGTGTTTCTTTTAATTTTAAGTTTCATGTATATACTTTTTTTACGATATCGAGTTCTCTTAATTTTAGGTTTGTTTTATAAATGTGTTCATTTTAAATTTAGATTCTCTGTTTTAATTTTTACCGTTTGTAATCTTTTAAGTGCTATGCTCGTTTTTTTTTCTCTTTCGCCAATTATTCTTATTTTATGCTTTATATTTTCTCGATTTTATAAAACTTGACCTGTAAGTAATTGTATTTTTCGCTATTTTTGTACTTTTGCTTTCTCTTTTTTTTGTATTTTGCCGCACACGAAGCTCGCGCGACTTCGCCCGACGCGCCATATTGTCGCTGGACAGTTCGGGTGCGCGCTCACCATGGCGAGTAGAAGGGATGGACCGGGCGGCCGACGCGCCCCTCCATCAGGAAGCGAATGGCCGAGAGGACCGCGCCAATCGCCGGCCGGCCCGCCTCTCGGCCATCGGACATAAAAGCGGGTTGGTGCAAGGAAAGGCACGCACTTCTATTCGGGCTTCCAGCTGGGTAACCTCAGTCCCCTGGTCGCTTTCGGCTACTTTTGTAAGCCACTTTTTGAGAATAAAGTGCTTTCGAGTCCAAACAAAATTCCAGGTTGTTGTCCTTTCTCTCTTGAGAAAAGTACCTTACGCTCGCACTCCTCTCTCCCTCTCTCTCCTTTCCTCTCTCCACTCACTCTGTCTCTCTCTCTCTATCTTCTCTAGGGTCGGTACGCTCCTTGCAGCCCCGCCCGCAATCTTCCTCCCTTCCAGAGTTCGGTACGCTCTCAGCAGCCCCGCCTCGCCACCTTTTTACTTCTGGGCCGGTACGCCCGCTGCAGCCCCGCCCGCTCTCCACGTATCCTACACTTTCGCACCACCTTGCTCCTCCTCGCCAGACGTATGCCTGGCACACCCAGATATCCTCGTCCCGGTAAGCGCACCCGTGTTCGTCGACACTTGGCTGTGCTCCGAGACGCCCTCCAAACCTCCGGTTTTCCCCCCTTAGAGGACCAACGCCCTTCCTCCTCCTCTTCCGCCGCTTCTTCGGGCCGCCTGGATCACTCCGGGCGTTACGAAGCTCCGGCTTCTCGTACCCCTTCACCCCGCAAGTCCTTTCGCCCGGCCGACAACGATGATGACGACGTTATCATCGTAGACGAGGAGGAGCTTCTGCGTTCGCCTCCAGCACCGGTGAAGCGACCTTGCAGGGAGATCTAGACGCGGCCGACCAGGGCCAAATGACGACGGGGCTTCCCCCCTAAAAAAAAAAGGAAGCGGGGCGATAGCCCATGGATGGCCTACAGGCTTGGCAGTACCTGGTGAAGGTCCGAGGTGCTTCTCGCCTACCGCTGCCACCACCAACCAGCCGCAGAAACCCGGCGCAGTCCATGGCCCAGCTGGACGCCTTTCTGCGGGCGAACAACCGAACCTTGCCCGTACGAGGAAAGATCCAGCCCCGGAAAGCCTAAGCCGCGGTAAAGCAGCCTCTGCCCAGGAGGGCACGAAAGGCTCGCCGTGCCCGAGAAGACCAGCGCTCTCTTCATCGTCGTCGCCGTCGTAGTGAGAAGCCCTGCCTCAGGAGAGGTCCAGACGGCTCCACATGACCACCGGCTGAACTCTCACCCGCTCATGGACAGGCCTCCACTCGCCTGGCCATCCACAATCTCCTCTCCAATATTCTCTCAACTTTAGATCAAGTCGGGACAACCACACACCCCCGGCTTGTATCAAGACAATAAGAAAATAACGCTAATTTTTAGCTAGGTGTAAATGGCACAAGTAATTATTTTTTAAATGACTACTATATCATCAGATATGGAATCTTACCGACAGTAGATCAACCCCCCAAACCGCGAAGGCAGAAAACCTACACAATATCGATCAGGTCAAGATTCTTCAATAGCAGAAAATGCTTAATGTCTTAATTAGACTAGATGGAAGATAATATTTTCAAATTAAAATTATTTCCTGAAGAAAAGATCCTACTCCTTCTTTACTCTATTGGGAATCGAACCACAAAGCTTGTGATTTCCGGTCAGGTGCTTTTCCAATTAAGCTATTAGAGGGATCAGAATAAGAGCTCTTAATTCAAGAAAATAACCAGCTAACTCATTTAAATAGTATGAAGGCTTTAAAATGTGCTTTTCTAAATTAAAATAATTATTCAATCATAAAATAACAAGCAAAGAGGCTGTCTGAAAGGACTGTCCGACTGTTCACAGACATAATGTTCATCAAACCCTTAACCTTTTCCAACATATTGTATGACAGGATAGTGCACCTGTGACTCGTCACAGGTACAATCTGCCTAAACTTCTAACCCTTTTCAACATCTCTTATTGCTGGGAAGTCAACCCGGTGACTGTTCAAAGATATTATGTTCGCTAAACACCTACCCCTTTCAAATATATCGGGTAGGCTGTAGGGACACCCTCTGACTAGTCACAGAAATAATGTTGGTTCACTCCCTAATCCTCTCCAACATCTCTTGGGGGCGCAAATACAACTCGCTGATTGATCACAGAAACAATATTATTGGAACACCTACATCTTTTGAACATTTCTCGGGGAGGGGGCGGGGGAACCTAGATGACTAGTCACAGAAATAACCTTTTCCAAAGTTTCTTAGTCTGAGGAAAAACTAGCATCCGTAACTGTCCTTTTTTCGAAATTCAAATTCCCATTTAATTAACAAGGGGAAATTTCGAATTTATGTAAAATTGAACTTATGTTCCAGGGTTGCATCAAAACGTGCCAAGTTTTTTAAGGATTTAAGAGGAGTTTCTACGAAAGATGACCATACTTATAACTTTCAATTCCTACCCACCTGACCCTCCCGCAACGTCCCAAATATGACTCAAACATAAAGAACTACATTTTTATGTATTATTATAACTTTTCAGCAATTTCCGTTGTCTTTTTTATACAAATATCTACTAGTGGACTATTTGAATATTTCACATGACTTTTTAAGCAATTTTAAATTTTTCAAATAAGTTTTAAATATTTAAACAATTATTTATTCCCAAAGAATGTAAAAAAAAATCGTAGTTTTTGATTGAAATAAAATATTTTCCCATTGTTTAGAATATTATATTTTTCTAAAACATTATGTTATTATTACACAATTCATTATTATTTATTTTCAAAATTTATAAAAATGGAGATAGAGATGTCCATCTCTTTTTAATTGGTATCCTATGTTACTTTTTGTTAAATAATTACATAATTTTAATAAATTTCTTCTAATGTTTCTCAAATATCTATTTGTTTAAAAAAAATTTATTTGCTTAGATATTTATTTTTTGATAACAAAAAGAATCAAATAAAATTGAATATATGCAATTAATTACGATTTAAATTGTATTTTTGAAAGTGTAATTACCTAAACAAATTATATTTGTTTAAGCAATTAAAAAGTGGTAAATTTATGCTTTCTATACAATATACTGTCAGAAAAATAATTCAACTTGTTCCATTATATTTAGTTTGTTTAATCATTGAAAAAGAAGTGCTTAAGCAAATAGAAAATGTTTAAACAAACAGAAATTTATTAAACATAAAAAGAAGTGTATCAAAATTATGTAATTATTCAACAAAACGTAGCATAGGATACTAATTTAAAAAGAAAGTTGATATCTCTGACTAAATTTGTAGCAACTTTGAAAATAGTCAATAGATAATTATTTAAATAATTAAAGGATTTTAGAAAAATGTTCACTACTCCAAAAAATGACCAACAATTATATTAATATCAGAAAATACGGTTATTTTTTTACATTTGTTGCGACTAAATAGTTATTTAAATAATTAACATTTGTTTAAACAATTGAAATCTGTTTTTAAAGTCATAATACATATTCAACTTATCTATTATTAATTATTTTTATGAAAAACACGACGAAAATTTCTAAAAACTAACATTAATACGTATAAATGTAATTTTTCTTTGGGTCATATTTAGGGCCCAGCTAGAAGGGTGGAAGTGCACACAACTATATATACCGTGCTCCTGATTCGTTTAGATTCAATATTTCATAACTCAAGAAATGAAATTTCCTCTAATTTTTTGAAAAGGAATTTTCGAATTATTTAAAAAAATGGTATACAGTCATATAAGTCCAAACAGCTGAGCCTGAAGCCCCGTGTATTTCTGAGTATATAAAATAATTAAAATCTCCGAGCATATCGAAGTAGTGAAATGTACATGCATGCATTAACAGTCAATATAAATTATGTCTATTTTTCAAGGTAAAATAACTGTACTTGCGCGAGGTTTTAGCTTTTGTAAATTTAAAATGCTAATTAAAATGTTTTATTTCGCTAAGCTGCGCAATAATCCGTATGCTCAATTTATTTTGAGGACGGGAAAGGACGCAAATATCTCAGAACGGTATATAAGTAGACATACACGAAACGTCAGAATATTCCTATATTTTTGAAAAATGGGAAACTTTTACACTCTGGTATTAAACCTGAACATTATTCTCAATTTTTCTGGTGAGTGAAGAATAAATTAATATAATTTTGAAAGT
>NC_046664.1:26317093-26325646 GCF_010883055.1 Belonocnema kinseyi
ATTTTGATTAAGATTTGTCTTTTTTTGTAGATCATCAATTTTCTTGGTCGAAAATTCATCTGATTGGTTGAAAATTTAACAACTTTGTTTAAAATTAATTTTGTTTGTTAAAAATTATGTATCTTTATCTGAAAATGTAACTATTATATGATTGATTAAAAATTAATCGTATATATTGGTTAAGTTGGAAAATCGTTTTTTTTATAGAACATTAATCTTTTTGGTCAAAAATTCACCTTTTCCCTTGAAAATTTGTTTTTTTTTCTCTTGTTCAATGCAATTTTTTAGCACAGTTTTTATCTGGAAAATGTACTATTTCATTTTTGGTTGAAACTTTATCCTGTACATTGTAATAGTTGAAACACCAATTATTTCATAGAAAATTAATTTATTTTGTTGAAAAGTAAACTTTTGGGTTGAAAATTGATTTATTGTGCTAATTAGATTTTTTCCCTAAAATTAAAAAAACTGCAAATTAAAAAAATTGCTTTAAAATCGTCCTGATTCCTTTTTTTTAATTTTTAAAATCTTTTCAAATACTCACTTAAAATTAATTTTTCAAACTAAAAAATCGTTTTCAATTTTCTTAGCAATCACAACAATTTTTGTTATTCTTTTTAAATATTTTACAATTCTCAAAAGCTTTATTTTTAAAATGTGCAAAAATCTACATCGTGTTTCAAATGATTTCAAATAATTTCAAGTTTTAAATTAATTTTGAATATTATTCTGAATTAAAATTGTAGCGTTCAAACTTAAAATTTAGCTCATTACCATTTTAACAATTCAAGTCTTTCTATTTCGAACCACTCTGTTCAAATTTGTATAGTTTTTAATAGTTGTTTATAATGGCTTGTCACAGATCTGAATTATATTTTTTTTTCAAAAAATCTCTGATCCAATTCAGAAATACATACAATTGCTTTGAAAAATGTCCTGTTCCAATTCAAAATTCAGGATGAAATTAGAAAATTCAAAATTTTAAATCTGAAAATGATTTTTTTGAGGTGGAAATCTTTTGAATTTTTAACTTTTAAAACTGAAGCTTGACAAATTTTTAATTCAGAAATGTTTCATTTAAACGCTCAATATTTCATACGTATAAAACACAAACTTTTAACACCTTTTAATTTTACAATTTTTAAAATTAAATTATTTTAAAATACGAAATTACCATTTTTAAATTTTTATGACTTTAAGATTTTAGAGATTTCTGGTTAAAAAATACAAATTACGCTATTATTTTTAAGATTCAAAATGATAATAATTCAAAAAAATTTCAGTTCGTAACATTAAAAATTGAACGATTAAATTAATTTTTAACTAAAAACTTTGTAAAATAAAAGTTACATTGTTCTTATTTTAAGCTGTTCCAGATTAATATTTTTGCATTGTTATTTAGAGATAAAAATTTTAGTTTGCCAATTGAAAATGTTAGAAATTAAGTTACTATAAAAATAATTGAATTTTAAACTAAAAAAAAAGAGAATAACAAATTTCCAACAAAAGAATTACATTTTCAACTAAAATGATAAATCTTCAACAAAAAAAGTTTGAATTTTTAATTAAAAACTGTTGAACTCATCCAAAAAGATATTAATTTTACACAAGAGTTGACTTTTCAGCCAATAAGGACTTTTTTTAAATTGTTGAATTTCAAAGTCAAAAAGATGATTTTTTTACAAAACAGTGTAAACTTATTTTTAAACGGAATAGTTCACGGAATTCTGGTTAAAAATATAAACTTACTTTCAATGCTTTGAATTAAAGAATAAATAAATAAATATTTTAATGTTAAAGACTGAATCATTTTGATTAATAAAAATGAATTAATTACAATTCTTTTTTAATTGGAAACTTTTTAAATTATAAATTGAATTCGTTTTTTTTAAGTCGCTTTATATTATTCATTTTTACATTTTTATTTATAAATCCAAACTCAAAAGTTTTATTTACGAATTGACAATTTTGAAAATCGAACGGTGTAAGAAAAGTTTCATTTTCAACTAAAAAAAAAAAACGAAGTTTCAACCAAATCCTTAAATTTTTAACGAAGGGGATGAATTTTCATTTAAAATTATGAATCTTCAACAAAAAAAGGCTTACATTTTTTTATTAAAAACTGTTGAACTCATCCGAACAGAAATTTTTTTCACAAAACAGTTGAGTTTTCAGTCTTTAACTAAAATGATGAATCTTTAAAAAAAATCTAATTAACACAATAAATAAATTTTCAACCCAAAAGTTTACTTTTCAACAAAATAAATTAATGTTCTATGAAATAATTGGTTTTTTAACTAATACAATGTACAGGATAAAGATTTAACCAAAAATGGAATAGTACAATTTTCAGATAAAAACTGTGCTAAAAAATTGAATTGAATAAGAAAAAAACAAATTTTCAACAAAATTGTAAAATTTTCAAGGGAAATGGTGAATTTTTAACCAAGAAGATTAATGTTCTATAAAAAAAAAAACGATTTTCCAGCTTAACCAATATATACGATTAATTTTTAATCAATAATATAATAGTGATGATGATCTACAAAAAAAGACAAATCTTAAACAAAGTACATGAATTTTTAAAGAAATTATTACTTTATTACCTTGTTAAAAAAACGTATTTTTTTTATAAAGTAGTTCAACTGTTAGTGAAATAATCGATTTTTAAACCCAAGGAGATGTACAGTTGATATTTTAAGCAAACAATTGCATTTTTGACCAAAATTGATACATTTTCAACTAAAAAGATTAAATTTCTACCAAACAAGGTCAATTTCCAACAAAATACATAAACTTTCAACGAAATTATTTAATTAAAAAAAAGAGTATTTCCACCAAAAAATTATGGCTTTTATTTTTAACAATATAGTTGCATTTAAAACAGAACGACTTACAACCAAAAAATATTTATAGTTGATAATTCAACCGAAAAATGTAATTTTTAATCAAAAATCATAAATTTTTCATAAAACAATTTAATTTCTACAAAGAAAGATGACCTTTTAACAAAACACACGATTTCTTAACCAAAAATGATATTGATTAATTGTCAGTTTCAAAAATGTATTTTCAACAAAAAAAAAACCTTCAGAAAAAAAAAAGAAAATTTTTTAAAAAGTAGTTGAATTTTTGATAGAAAAGAGGACTTTTTTTTTACAAAATACTTACATTTTCAACAAAATAATTAATTTTTGAATCAAATAATTGAGTTTTTATCCAAACGAGATGAATTCCAAAATCGCTAATTTCTTTAATTTCTTTCAAATGCGGATTAAGATATAAATAATACTATTATAATATAACATAATTATAATATTATCATTACTAATATACGTATATATTTATATATTTAATAGTATTAATATTTATATAATTTATATTTTTTACATGAAATAACATAACCTCAAAATATACGCATATCAAGAGGCGCGCGATCTATTCAAATCATCAGAATCGTCAGCATCGAAATCTGGAAATATTAAAATCCCAATCTCCTGAATTTATTTCAAAGCAGTTAGCTGTTAGCAGATAGATATATAAATAGAATCGCCGAAGTGCTCCGACCGGCAATCATGCACCTTCGAGTTTTGAAATTCAGAAGAGGAGAAATGGGTTGCGCGCGCAACTCAGTCATTTACAGCGTCTCCTACTATATTCACACGGACATATCCCTGTCATAGTATTGGACAACATCTCGTTTCAGATCTGGGATCACTGTATCCACTCCTTCGTGTAGAAATTTTGTGGAAGGAGAAAATGTGTTACACGCTGGACACATTATTTTATGTATAACAGCCGGATGATCAAACGAGCATAAAGCTAATTGCTTTTTCTTTACAATTGCCCAGTTTGCGGTACCAGTTTGAAGTACCTTTTACCTGCACTGCATTCTACAAAAAATACATTTTCAGATCATAATTGAGCATGCTCAATAAAAACGATTTTGCTTCATATATTTTGGAGAACTTGTAATTAGTTCCTATCAAAATTTTGAGGTTATAAAATGAAAGCATGGACAATCAAGATGACTCAACTGGTATATCTAAATTATTTATAAAGTCAAAATATTAGAAAATATATTTGGCTCTAGAATCACTTCAACAAAACATTTTTTAGACAAGAGAAATTGATGAAACCTAACAACTAGGTTTTTGCTATCCTTGCTTGAACATCCGAAAACAGAGAAAAATCTGTTACTTTTTCTTTTCCTCTGACTGAATTTTGTACCTAGATCATCTATTTCTGTATTATCGGACATTTTTTTTAATTTGATGATTTAAATCGTAGCATTCAAAAAATAAATTTATTTTCTACTCCGAATATCACCGGAATAGCACCCAGACTTTTAAAAACGACCCCGTTATTTTAGTGCCAAATTTAGCCACCAGATGGTGTGTCGCTGTATTTCAGACCCCAATATTCTAAGAATGTTAGTAACAACAAACAAGCCGAGATCCAAAAACACTTGGCAAAGATGGCTGGATTCGGCGTACTGCCTATAGAATGAACACATATGTGGCATAACAGCCTTGATAGATTAAGTGCCCGGGGATGTTTCGCCCCCCCCGCCCACATTACAACTAACTATTCTAAAATTTTTGTTTAATCAAGAAAAGATACTCAACCCAATTTCGCAATGTAAGTTCTTAACTTTGTTCAACAAAGTAATTTCGCAATGTAATAATCCAAACATAATGATCATGCTGGCCAAAATATTATGTTTCTTTGAAATCCGCTTTATTATTATCAAAATCATAAAATACCCGTGGCGGACGAATCAGCTAGGGATAGAAACGGCAAATTAAAACCAAAAATGAGTGAGTAGGTAACAAACAACATACCTCAAGGGAGTAAAAATATACCAATTGGCCAGTTCTGTCGATTTTGGCCGTAGGGGGCAAAGATACTTGGAGAGGAGCATATGTGAGGACTTGGGAGGTCCTTTGGACGTCACAGAAGCGGGGAAACGGCGTAATTGGTCCCTTCTACGACATATGTGGGAATGCTTTAAGTCGAAGCCTGAATCAATGAACGGAAGCATAAAAGAGATGCTGGGAGTTATTAGAGAACTTAAAAGTCTTAGCGACTCTAATCGAAAAATGTGTGGCTTCCAGGGTATAAGGGTATCAAAGAAGCGGAAAAAGTGCTGTTCAATATGCATATGCACAGCGTGGAGCTATGACATGTAAAGGGGTCCAAACCATATGAGGAGCCGGGACAATTGGTACCCGAATAAAACGAATTCAGCAGCGATCTAGATCAAAAATTCATCCATGTTTCCAGTGGTTGATGCTTTTAAGGGCGAGGGATACGTATGGGTTAGGAGTGGTGACACCACCTTTGTGAGCGTTTATCTCTCACCCAACGAGGGCATCGATGAGTTTTCCAGAAAACTCGCAGGACAGGAGTATTGCGTCCGAGAGATGGGTGGAAAAGTTTTGATAGCTGGGGATTTTAATTCGAAGGCGCTGGAATGGGGCATGACTTGGTCCTGCAACAGAGACAGTTTGGTGATGGAGATGGTAGCTCGCCTGGATTTAATTATCCTGAATGTGGGCACGGTCCCATCCTTCAGACGTAGTGGGTGTCGGGGCACAATAATCGATATCACTTTGGCATCTACGAGTGTCTCAACGGTGGTACGTGGGTGGCAGGTCCTTGAGGATCACACAGGGAGCGACCTCCATTACATAAAGTTCTGGGTTGGGTCAAACTCTGTGAGAAGAAGGAAACAAACTGGCGCCGCAAAGATCTGTGGGTGGAACGTGGCAAAGCTATATCGCTCGAAAGTTCTTGAAACGTTGGCTAGCTCGAATGATTTGACAGGTGAGGCTTTGTGCCCCACAAAGGCAACAAGGCAGATGGCTGAAGGTTTGGTTGAAAAAAATATGAGCCTGATCAAGAAGGCATGCGATTTTTCGATGCCTAAAAGGTCGAGACACAAACCAAACGAGAAAAACTATTGGTGGAATTGTGGAATTGGTGCTGTCTCTTTCCTGAGCAATCGAAAGGCTCCGGGTCCAGACGGGATTCCTGTCGAGATACTGAAAATAGTTGCAAGTGAATACCCATAAGTTTTACTCAACATGTACATTGTATGTTTAGTGACTGGCTTTTTTGCAAAAAGATGGAAAATGCAGAGATTGGTTCTGCTGGACAAGGGTAAGGGCCCACCCATCAGCCCCTTGTCATTCCGACCGTTATGTATGCTAGACAATGCAGGGAAAATCTTTGAGAAGCTACTACGTGCTCGTTTACGGAATGCCGTAGAAGAATCTGGCGGACTTTCTGAGAATCAGCATGGGTTGACAACCTGGATGCACTTGAGCATGGATTCGGGGTGTTAGCGTATCTCTGAAGGGTGATCAATGACTACCTTGACGACAGGATGCTGTTGTATGAGACAACAGAAGTCCCACAGAGTAGGAAGGTCACTGCAGGTGTGGCACAGGGGTCTGCACTTGGACCTGATTTATGGAACGTGGTTTATAACGGTGTGCTAAAGATCGTTCTACCTAAGTGGGTCAAACTGATTGGCTTTGCAGGCGACCTTGCGGCCATGATATTAGCAAGGAGTACAGAGCAAGCTCAAATAAGAGTAGCATATGTTACCAGTCTTGTTAACAATTTGCTATAAGAACATTGTCTTTCATTAGCTGCTAGTAAGATAGAAGTTGTGGTCTTGACTAGACAGAGAAATTATGGGGATCTAGCAAGGTTTCAGATAGCAGGAGAAACGGTTGTGGCTGTGCCAGCAGCACGACATCTAGGAGTGTATGTCGACAAGATGCTTACGCACTGGTCACATATCCAAAAAGCAGCCGACATAGCCAGCGTAATGGTAGCGAAGCTTTCCAGGCTAATGCCTAACATTGAAGGCCTTCGAGAAAGCAAGAGAAAAACTCTCATGAGTGTAGCTCATTCAATAATGTTGTATGGTTAGGAGATTTGGCCGGATGCCCTGAAGGTACAAAAGTATAGAAAGCGAATGGTTTCGGTGCAGCGACGCTGTGCTTTGCGTATATCAAGTGCGTATCGCAGGGTTTCAGCTCCGGCAGCAATGGTTGTAGCGGGTGTCATACCGATCTTCTTTTTTCGCCAAGGAGAAGAAAAGAGTGTATGACCGATGTCAATGGGAGCAAGATCGACAATTAATTAGAGCCCAGTAGAGAGCCAGAACTATCGTAGAATGGCAACTATGTTGGAGTACAAAAACCAGAGGAAGATGGACTCAACGAATAATATGGGAGGTGGCCCTATGGTTTGGGAGGAGGCATGGGGAGGTGAATTTTCACCTCACCCTGTTTCTCACAGGACATGGACACTTTAACGCATTTCTTTATCTGCGAAATAGGAAGGAGATAGAGTTCTGTGATTACTGCCCCACGAAAATCGATAACGTAGAACACACATTTTGTGAATGTGATAGATGGGCGTATAAGAAATACGACTTAGAGACTGTTTTTGGGCATGTGCTTACCCCTGAGAACACAATAAATACGATGCTACGCAACCAAGAAGACTGAGAATCGGTGGCGTCTTACGTGGAGTCGATCCTTGGACAGAAAAAGAAAGAGGAAAGGGAGAGGCTGCGCAATGATCAACAATGATGGTTGGGCAGGATTGTAATAACATCATACAGTTGTATTATTTTTTGTTGCAGGATTAGAGATTTTCAAGCAGGGTCAAAGGCCGGCGGGCCCTAGAATAGACAATAGTCCATTCTGTCGAGGACGACGCGTGCCCTGGAGAAAGTATCAAGTAGGTGGAAAAACAAAGACGTAAATAAAGAGAGAAGTCCAAGCTGGCGAGCAAGATGTAGCCGATGTACGGCTTATTGGCCTCATCCCCATGCTCCTAAAGTAATGCGAAAGCGCATTCCGGGAGCATGGGTTGGGGGGAGAAGGGGTTTTAGTCAGTAAGAATCTGACAATACCCATACAAAGAATTGCCTACATGCAGTAGACAATTGATAGTATGGGTGTCTTATGCAATATTTCCCCTTCTATAAAAAAAAACTATTACTACTGTTACTAATACTACTACTACTACTACTACTACTACTACTACTACTACTACTTCTACTACTACTACTACTACTACTACTACTACTACTACTACTCCCGTGTGGGGTTGCTGGTCCTCCATCGGGCGCCTCTCCAGGTTGCGGATAGGGGAACGCTTCCCAGATATGGGTGGTACCGGGGAAATCAAATACCCGGGGCGGACAAAAACCAGCTAGGGGAAGGAACCCCGATTAAGAAACCGACTATGGAAAAGCTTCTTTCTAACATAATACCCCAAGAGAGGATTGATCTCTCCACCGATTCCGATCGGGTTAAAGCCCCGGTGGTCGGTGCCGGCTCCAAGGATTTTGGGGGGAGCCAAAGAAGCAATGTACAGCAGCAGGAAGTGCATGAAATGGAGTTAAAAAATGAGACGGTTCTATGTGAATTATTGAAGAAGCTCACAGCTGTCATCGACGAACTGACGATGCATTGCGCTACCAGGTCAAATATGGACCGAAAAATAACTAGTGGCTTGGAGAAA
>NC_046664.1:26325746-26344724 GCF_010883055.1 Belonocnema kinseyi
ATAATCGACTTTTAAACCCAAGTAGATGTACAGTTGATATTTTAAGCAAACAATTGCATTTTTGACCAAAAATGATACATTTTCAACCAAAAAGATTAAATTTCTACTAAATAAGATAATTTCCAACAAAATACATGAACTTTCAACGAAATTATTTAATTTTAAAAACAAAAAGAGTATTTCCACCCAAAAATTATGGTTTTAGTTTTTAACAATAGAGTTGCATTTACAATAGAACGACTTACAACCAAAAAATATTTATAGTTGATAATTCAACCAAAAAATGTAATTTTTAATCAGAAAGTATAAATTTTCCCTAAAACAATTTAATTTCTACAAAGAAAGACGACCTTTTAACAAAATACACGATTTCTTAACCAAAAATGGTATTGATTAATTGTCAGTCTCAAAAATGTATTTTCAACGAAAGAGATGAACTTTCAAAGAAAAAAAAGAAAAATTTTTAAAAAGTAGTTGATTTTTTGATAGAAAAGAGGACTTTTTTTACAAAATACTTACATTTTCAACAAAATAATTAATTTTTTAATCAAATAATTGAGTTTTTATTCAAACGAGATGAAATCCAAAATCTCCAATTTCTTTAATTTCTTTCAAATGCGGATTAAGATATAAATAAGACTATTATAATATAACATAATTATAATATTATCATTATTAATATACGTATATATTTATATATATATAATAGTATTAATATTTATATAATTTATATTTTATACATGAAATAACATAACCTCAAAATATACGCATATCAAGAGGCGCGCGATCTATTCAAATCATGAGAATCGTCAGCATTGAAATCTGGAAATATTAAAATCCCAATCTCCTGAATTTATTTCAAAGCAGTTAGCTGTCAGCAGATAGATATATAAATAGAATCGCCGAAGTGCTCCGACGGGCAATCGTGCACCTTCAAGTTTTCAAATTCAGAAGAGGAGAAATGGATTGCGCGCGCAACTCAGTCATTTACAGCGTCTCCTACTATAATCACACGGACATAGCCCTGTCATAGTATTGGACCACATCTCGTTTCAGATCTGGGATCACTGAGTGGATAACGTAAATTTACAAATTTCAGCACTGCTGAACGACATCTTTGACATACTAAGCACGAAAAACGATTGAAATTCACTAACGCAATGTATCAGTTGCAAAGTGACCCCGCTGTCGCCGGCCATCTTTGTTTAAACCCCACTTCTGACGTCATGATTTTAGATCCCAATACTTCGTAAGTGCCAGGCGTACTCAGCGCACAGTGAATGACGTCCTCCTCTGTCACTGGCAAAGTGATCATTACCCACTCTGCCATTTGGCAGCCTTCCCAGTAGTCCACAGAAAGGGAATACGGTCAAGCTAGAGTGGACAGAGCGAAACCCTCTGAGGTCATCAGTTAGATGCACAGATTCAAAGCACTTCCTGGTGTGTCATGTAAGCGAATGTGTGTGTATGTGTTCAATACTCGAAAGAGTTTAGCGATCATCGAGCGCTTTTTCCCGTAGGAACTCTAAAAGCAAGTAGATTCCTAAGTCATTTTCGAGTCTTTTCGAAATCGGCGCAGATCCCCAAGGTTAGGCCCTCGGCAGAGCCCATCTATCCTTGGTAAAAAATCAGATTTTTCTGAGGGGCCTACAGTTTAAGGTTGGTCCCGAATCACTGAAGCTCCGGTGAAGTACCGAGAAACATGTCCATAGGTACCTGCTCAGGCATCAAACCCCAGTCCTCCTGCACAGAAACCTGACGCGCCATTGTCTGAGCCACTGAGGCTTCTTTAACATTAAGGATTATTATCAAAGGTCGAAATTTATTTAAACCATTTCCCTTAGTTAAGTGTTAGTTGGTAAGATCAGGCAGCAGTCTAATTTCTTTGAGAAGTAGTAAAGTTTAAATCATTAGCTACTAAAATTATTGATAGATAGCGCGGCTATACATTTAATAAATTTTTTCAGTTTCTTTTACCATTGGGAATTGACGAACACTATTTGGTTTGATTAAAAATTCAAATGTCATGCAGTATCATTCCTTATAGAGTTACATATTTACAGACTACGTTGGGTTGGTTTCAAAATCCTGTGTATTCCTGGCTGTTGTCCCTTTTAGTGATATGCTTTACAAATTTCGTTGGGTTGAATTCAAAATCCAAAATATTGCCTGCTATCTTCGTTTTCAACACTGTACTTCTGCAAGCTCCGTTGGGTTGAGTCCAAATTTCGCACTCTTGGCACTTATTCAACTCAGCTTGAACTTTCTTAAATAAATTAAATTAACTGATCCGGTATATTTTGTTTTTGTATCAAAACTGTTAACCACCTATTTTTTCTCTATTGTTTGAATTTTAAATAATTTTTATTTTATATTTTAATTTATGCAGCTATTCAAACAAGAAATATAAGGAATACATTTTGGATGGCTCACCTGGCGAACTAACCTCAAATTTGTAATTTTCTTCAAAACTAACTGAATTAGCGATGCCTTGTGTCACATATATAGTTACACTGCTCACGTCAGTGTACTGCGAAATACTACTGCGCATCCATGAATTACATAGAAGTCCACTATGCAGTCTTATGCATCACCCACCTGTACTATGCATTCATATGTGTCATATAGGCCTACTGAAGATTTACAAATCTGCTCAACTGATCTTTCTAGAATTTAGGAAGAAATCAGATATCACTTTAAAATTTCTGAAAGGCTCGACACATTGAATTTTAAAAACGTACTATTCTAGGTGGAAATTCAGCATATTGATTGATCTTTCTTGAAAAGCCGTTAGATATTACATCCAATATTGATGATTCTAGATAACTAAACGACATAGAATACCCCAAACAGAAGAGCTTACGTTCAACTCTTCTAGAAACTTCTATGGATAGAAAAACGTTGGAGATTACGTTAAACTTTGTAGAATCTTTGATTATTTTCCGAAACCCGGTGAAACCTTAAAATTTGATTATTGGTTGGTATTGCAGAGTTCTACCTACTCAAGCGAACCACTGATTCGTTCTAGCTTTCTAGAAATTTCTATCAATGTTTTCTGGACGGTTATAAAGTTCTAGAAACGACTTTTGGTAACTTTCCGGCGATGTTTTACCGACGCAGGTGATTCAGAACTGGCATAGTGATGCTACTGGAACGCAATGCAAATGCAGACGAATGAAATCCTTTCCGACGATCTAACAGGTTAACGGGGTACTTAAAATCCTAAACATTCTCGTAATATTTCAAACCGCAGACAAACATCGTTATCAAATTTCAGCAAAATGGTGATGATTCCTGTCTGGTTGGTAATGAATCGAATTCTGTTGTTACCAAGTAAATAAGCGAAACCAGTTCTTTTGCTTTCGTTAATACAATGCCAATAATCCAACAACTCCTTTTGAGATGATTGTTCCGATAACCTGAAGTTCATCTTTTTCGAAAGTGTTTTTGCGAGTATAGTATCAGGTCCAGAAACTTTAATTTGATATCATGATGAATTGCGGTTTACGTAAACGCTGCATTGGGAATGAAAGGAATCCACCTTTAATTCGAATCCATCTAAGTCCACCAGTGTATTTGAAAACAGTTTAATTTTCTTCGTATATCTTTGTTCTACATAATTAACAATAAACGGATTGAAATTATACACCTCAATAAGAATTTGATCTTTATTTCGAAGTAAACCATTTTCGGCTTGTCATGAATTGAATCGCATGAACAATGTTTTCTCTGTAACCGGATGCAATGAGCTCCGCGTGATAATTCGAATCTCTGGAGTGTCAGCATGACTCAAACTGATTATCTGACTCAGAAACTCTTGTTGGATGATTATTATGATTTCGGAGATTCGGTCATCCTGGCTTTTTGTATCTTTACTAATCATCAGCACTGTTTTAGAAACTTGTTCCTCTTTTTTAATACATTTAGTGAGTCGTTTCACCCATTTTTTTCATGAGAAACTTCATAAAAGAGTAGAAAAATGATTTTCATATTTCGAATCATTGTATAAAATTCCTATAGATATAATTTACTCTTACCTTCAGATTTTCCGTTACATAATTTTTAGATTGCAAACAGATTTTACTTTGAGTTAGAAGCAAACTGATATATTAGAAGCAATACTGATTTTACACAACTGCAATGCACTAACTCTAAAAATTGGGAGAATCTATTACATTATAGGGTTTCATCTTCCATGTTCAATCCCATATTCCGACATACTTTGATGACATGCCTTACTTCCTTTTTTCAATGTTTCAGTTTTAAGCGAGGGGCAAATCACTCTCGAATCAATGTAATTAATGCAAAGAATTACTGTAAATAATGAAGGCGATACGGAATCATTGTGAGTTTAATGCGAGGTTTAATGTAAGTCGTTATTTAGAAAGATCAGTAAGAAGCGTAAAGAAAATAAGGTATTTTCCGTAACTCGAACGCAAATTGAAAGAAGAGAATGAAAATAGTGTCCGGAACGTGAATAACGTACGAAATAACGAAAATAGTGTATCGCGCTGTCTCATAAAGCGACCCTTTGCGTGTAGAAACGAATCGACATGACGTCACGCGGCATAACATTAGATCGACTGCAGGGTATTTTAATATTTTGAAGGGGGAAAACGCATCAATGTAAAAGCTGTGTGTTAACTGTATGAATTTAAATCTCGTACTATTTTGAAACAGTCACGAAGTAATTAGTTAATTATAATCAATTCCGTAAAATATGTAACGTTGAAAAATAAAGCAAAAACCACAACGTTTGCTGGGGAATAAGACATAATTACAATAGTTTTTGTGTATTTGTTCATTTTGATTTTTTTAAATGTAAAAATGGAAACCGTTGATCAAATATTCAAATCTTATAAAGTATTAATTAATTATTGATGAATAACAATAAAATGACAGGGTGTCTACTGTGCTGAAATTTAAGGAAATCCGGGAATCGTCCGGGAACTTGAAAAAATCCTGGAAAATCAAGGAATTGTCCTGAGTTGTATGTTTTGTGTGGGAAGTGTATTTCATTTCCTCACAATTTAAAGTTTTTTTTCATGTACCTTTGACCTACTTGCGTTACTTTTTCCTGACCTAAAATTTGAATTTAAAAAAAAAATTTAATTTTTGAAATAAATTTTCACATCGCAATCGAGTACATTACGTATTAGTTTGGTTAAACATTGTTTCACCTGAAAATTTAATTATCAAATTTTTTGCTGACAACTTATCTTTTTAAATCCAAAGTCACTTTTTTTTGTAGAAATTATCTTCCCAGTTGAAAATTTATTTTCTGGGCGAAATTATTATTATTCTAGTTACAAATTCATCATTTTATTTATAACTCTGTTTGAAAATGTGACTGCTTTTTTAATATTGATCTTGTTTACCATGACAATTTTTCTTTCACTGAAAATTTGAATACTCCAATTGAACAATTGATTTATTACCAATTAATTCATTTGCTAATTTGAAAGTTCATCCAAAATTCAGATGTAATTGGATTTTTATTGTTTTGTATTTTTGGATGTAGAAGTGCTAGGTTTACGTAAGGAAGCACCTCCACAAGAAAACTAATTTTTTGAAAAAAGTAAAAGTCCAAAAATTTTATATAGCGTACAAAAAAAATCTCAAAAAAAGACCAAAATTCTGAGCTATGAAGAATTTCGAAATTCGGTTATGGAGGTGCTAGATTAATGGGATAATCGAGCTGGAAGTTAGAATTATTCGCCCTCGTTCCAGAAAACAAATTCCATTTATCGTATTTACAAGTTTGTTTACAGATAGAATAAATTTCGTTTAACTGGAGATAATAGGTGAAATGTTATGAATATGAATTTTATTTTAATATAAACTTTTTGGCGACTTGTAGCGCATTTGGAGCCATTAAACGGCTTCCTATCTTCATTCTTTCTTAAGATAAATATTTCTATATAAATACCCATAAAAAGTAACACTGATTGGGCTAGACAAGACAAAACCAAAAAACTGCTGATATAATTAATTCTCAGTTCAATGTCAAATTCTTTCACAGGGTGGTGTTCGAGGGTTCGGGATGACTTTTGGAAAAATTCTTGATGTTTAAGACAGAAAGAAGATATTCCAAGCTCATGCAATACTTTTATTGTAGTTAATCAAAGTAAATTTGGGTTCGGGGATAGTTTTCCATTGTTAATGGATTTTTTGGAAGATTGATTTTGGGGGCATTACATAAAGCTGACTGTAGCATGTATTTTTTGGAAAAAATACAGAGCCCAAATTTTAGGGTCTGGGTCCTAAATAAGCTTAATTTTAGCATAGGGCATATATATTGTTTAGGCATGGTGGTACTTCCAGGTTTACCCACCAGTATCTTATACTCATCAATTAAACCATTTTTCCAATGAAGGATGACCGTTTTTTTATGGCAAGTTATGATAATAAAAATATATTTTTTAGCGCGAGATATCACGAAAAAAACGATAAATAAAGTTTACATCGATTCCAGGTGAAAGGTTCACTGCAACAAAAATAATCAAATTGAAGCAAATGTCGATTTTCAGCTGTTTGGTAGAAAAATAATCTTCTTTGCTTGAGCATTCAACTATTTTCTTTAAAACTTTTGGTTGAACCACTTTGTTAAGAAATCACTTTTTTCTTGTAGATTCATATTTTTCAAATGAAGGTTTATCTTATTGGTTGAACATTTAACTATTTTATTAAACATATATTTTTTTCTTAAAATTCATATTTTTTGTTTTAAAATTCAAATTTGGGAAAGAATATTCGTCTTTTGGCTTGCAGGTTCGACAATTTAGTTTTTATGTTGAAATTATGTCTTTTTGGTTATAAAATTAATTTTTTTTAAATGAAATTTTTTTTCAAATATTAACTATTACACTTTTTTGTTAAGAATTATATATTTAACGAAAAAAGCGTCTTCATAATTGTTATAAAATCAATTTGAACTTCAAGTTGAAATTTATTACAAAATACTAAAATCTTTCTGAAACCATTAAAATTTCTCTAAGACCCTTAAAATCTTTCTTATTATTAGGAAATTCTTCGAAATCCCTGTATATACTTTTAATCTTTTGAAATCTCGAGTCACAATAATCCTGGATTCGAATTCAATGACCCCGGAAACGTATGGAAGTGTTTGTCTCTTATGATGGACCAGATCTTTTTTTAATGTACCTGTGTTATTATAGTGCAACAAAAATTAATTTTTGTTCAAATTAATTAACGAATAAAACAATTTTAATGCAGAAAATACATTTTAATATAGCTTTCATATAATGATAAAACACTGGTTTTAGCAGATATTTGTTTAATACACAAATGGTAAAATGTCACCTCATTCGGTTTTTGGGCTGGAATCACGTTTTATTTTCACTCTTTGATATACTCAATCCAGGAAGGGAATTCTTTTTTTCCAATGCTGCAAATACATTTTTTTATAATTTAAATTATTTAATAAGTTTATTTATTATAAAAAATAGCGAACAAAAAAATTTACCTGCAATTTCTTGTAGTTCTTTTTCTACGAGTAGGCGCAAACCACTGAGATCGACTTTATTAGTTCTGAAGGTTTTTAATTCTGGTGGCCGAGATAATACCAAGTCGATTTTTTCTTTTTCTCCCCTTTTCCGATTTAACTATAAAAAATAGAATTCGACATTAAATTTAAGAATATGCATTGCTGAAATATTATAATTAGATGGCAAAAACATTGTCAAAGTCGAGTTAATATAAATATATACATGTTCATGTAATTGTTGACTTATTTCCACATGGTCCATCATTGTTTGGTATGCCTCAGAAGCCAATGATGAATTTCTTTTTTCCTGATCTTCAATTTTTGCAATGCAAGCCAATAATCTTGCAGCATCTAATTCTGAAAAATCGATTTTGAATATTATTAAATAATATTTTTGAAAATGACACAAGGTTAAGCTTTTAAATTTACAAAAATATTCACTTTTTTATTGCATTGAAATTTCAATATTATTTTAATTTTTTTTCTATAAAATATAATTTCAATAAGCCTCAACAAAATATTTAATGTTTCGCATATTAAAGAAACTGGAATTAAATTTAAAAGAAAAACAAAAAATTGAATAGTTTCGTTTTCATTTTAAAAATTATTTTTATAAAAAATATAATTTTCTATCAGTTAAATAGAACCAAAAAAGACAAATTTGAACAAAATTGGTGAATCCAAAGCCAGAAGTTTAGTTTTGTACCCAAAAAGACGAATTTTCTACCAAAAGAAGTTAATTTTCAATCAAATAGTTAAATTTTTAACTAAAAATTATCATTCAACGAAAAAAGAAAATTTTTTAACAAAATAATTGAACTTATAGACAAAAAGTTGAATATTCAAGAAAGAAAATTAATTATTTATGTAAAAGCACAAATTTTCAACAAAACAGATAAATTTTTCATAAAACATTTCTATCAAAATAGTTAAGTTCCCAACCAAATCGTTGAACTTTTTTACTAAAATGGATAAGTTTCCAAACAAAAGTGGATTGGTTATATTTTTAGAATAAAAATATATTTTTTGACAAAAAAAACTTTTTACTAGTTAAAATTAACCGAAAAATTAAAATTTTCAACAAAAAAAAGTTGAAATCACAAGCCAAAATAATAAAAATTCAAAAAAGATGTTCCACAAAAAAAAACTGATTTTCAATAATACCGTAGTATTTTCCACAAAAATGTTTAAATATTCCACCCTTCACTATAAATTTTCAATTTAAAAATAATTTTATACTAAGTAAGTAGTTTTAAAAATAAATAGTTCAATTTTTAACCAAATAGTGGAATTTTCCTCAAAAATAGCCCAATTTTCCACCAAACAGTAACATTTTTACCAAAAACGATGGTTTCTTCAAAGAGATAAATTTTCAAAGAAAAAATACATCTTTTATAAAAAAAAAACAATAATTGTATTTTCTACCCAAAAGGACGAATTCTTTAAAAAAAAACCTCTAATTTTTATACTCCAACTAAAAACTATTTTAATTTGAAATAAAAAGGAGTCTAATTCAACTTAAGAGGACGGATGTTTAGCCAAATACAATAGTTAACTTCTAAACAAAAGTCCTGAATTTCGACCAAATATTAAAGTATTCAAATAGAAAAGATCAATTTTCAATTGAAAATATAAGTTTTTAACTAAAAATTAAATATTTCAAATTAAAAAGGAATGAATTAAAATCAACAAAAGTTGAACGCAATATAATGCAATATGAATCTTAAATATTTATTTTGTTAATAACAATATTATAAACAAGTAAAATAATTTAGTTTTTCTCACGGGAAGGAATGGTTTTTTCTGCAAAATCATGTTTCGGTTATCTCCATGGTCATATTGCGTTAAGAAAGTATGGCACTAACTCCCAATTCTTATTTTTATCAACAATATATGTTTCACAAACAATCATTTGTAGGAATATCAGGTCTAAATAAGCCGTTTTTTTCTCAATTATTATTTTAATGCATCTTGATAGTGGTACATAACTAACTTTGTCAGTATTTTTTAATTTATATTATTATACAGTTATAATAGAAAGTTGTAACTTTTATAAACAAAATATTCAAGAAAAAATATTTTGCTTTGGAAATAAGAAACAGCTCTAAATCATTAAAAAGTTTGAATTAATTTTAAAAAATAGTAATATAATTGTAGTAAAGATTCAGTATAATCACTCTCCAAGAATTATTGCGCAATACCAGCAAAATAATACAACAAAACGATTTTTCTTTAATATTTTGCTTATAAAAGTTTTAATTTGCTATTATTATTCCATAATAATATTAATTGAGTATTACCACTATTAAGATGTATTAAAATAATCATTACTAAAAAAACCGTTTATTCAGACGTAAAATTGTTATAGATGAGTGTTTACTTAAAATATTGTTAATGAAAATAACAAATGAGGGTCGATGCCACACTTTCTTGATAAATTGTTATCAAACGAGATATTTAGGCATTTTTAATCAAGATAAAGTTTTTTGTTGCGATTATAACACTTGAGAGAAAGAATCGTTTGCATAAATTGTTCATAACAATCAGCGTAAATCTTAAATTAAATATTTATATTTCCGAACTGTATCTGCAATAATTATAACGGATAACGAGTTCTCTTAGGTCTTTTCTTCGGAGAAAACGAATAATATTAGTAAAATGTGAAATTTTGACGTTCTATTTGTTTAAATAATAAATTCCACAAAGTGCAATTAAACAATCGGGCCTAAAGGCGTCATAATATGACGCCATTGTTCATATAGTAGTGGAGTAGTGGGGTGATCTAATAGTAAGAGCCTGGAGAGAGCATACACAGACTTTTCTTAGCGTGGCAATAGTGGGGATATCGAAGAGGAGTCTTCGGAGCAATTGCGAATCGCTGCACAAAAGGGAGACGCGATTACGAATATATGGTATAGAAGATATACTTTCAAGACAGAGACAGAGACTTTCCGTTAAAAAACATCAAAATCGTTCAAGAATTGTAGGCTGTAGTCGATGATGAACAGTTAATTCCCAATTCCTCCTAATGCGCATTGCAGGGACATCTTTCGCAAAAGTCGCAAACTTTTTAAAAATTTATTATCAAGGAACGCACTAAACATTATTTAATTTCATAACTTTACTTTCACTGCACTCCTTTCCCTCTGTTGCCAACCGCAGTTTTAGTAGTGAAAATCTTCCCCTAAAATCAGTTGTCTAGTTTATGAACGACCCCTAACCTCTTCCTCGATAGTATTGCAGAATTGCTTTTCATAACCTCAACTTTTTGTATGTAAAAAATTTAACTTTAAATTAAAAAATTATGAATTTTACATTGTTAGAAGTAAGATAAACTTATCGATTCTGTCAGGAAAAATAACTTTACGTAGATTATTTTGTATATACCCCGCTGGTATGTTAACATTTTAGTTGTATTGTTTTCTAGGCACATGTTTGTCATTAGTGTATTGCAAAAAGATAAAAATAAAGAATTTATTTTTTTACTCACTTTTTCTCTCTAAAGTGTTCATTAATCCTGACATGATGTGTAGCAACCGCACTGAGGAATGAGGACAACAATGCAGTCCTGCTTGAACTGCGCATCCGCATGGAAAAATCGATGAGCTATATATATATATATGTAGCGTGTAGAGCAAAACTTCAACTTTGAAAAAAAAAGTAAATACAAAATTTTCCATTTTGAATTGTCGATTGAGGTTTTTCAAAATAATGTTGAGAACTCAAAATAATATGAGCATTTTTTGGTTAGCAGGAAACTTAATAATGGGAATAATCAGGATGTCTTACGTCCTAAAAATCCCTGAAATCATGAAAAAATCATGAGTTCTTTTTTACCTGGGAAAACCTTAAAAATTCCTTGTATTTTTCTCATGGTCCTGGAATTTTCATTCCCTTCAAGAAAAAATAGGGTTTTAAGCTTGACCTCTGCTGAACCCTTTATTTGGTAGCTTCAATTTGCTTTCTAATTTTTAGTTTTGTTTGAAAGTAGAAAAAGACATTTTTGTATTTCAGAGTTTTCAATTTATTTTCGATTTTTACATTCTCATCATTTATGATTGAGAAAGTATTAGAATTGTCGGAAATTTAACATCACACTTTTTCAATGGATCTCCACGTTTCGAGACCATTTGAATCCGAAAATCAGGTTTTCAAGATGGCGTCTGTCTGGCTGTTTGTCCTTCCGGCCGTCCGTAAACGCGATACTCTCGAAAAAATGAACGAATCAAATCCATCTTTGGCACACTTTTTCTAGGTCCTAAAAGAAAGGATGAGTTCGTTAACCAGCCATTTTCAATGAAAATTCAAAAAGTGAGCGCATTTTGAAAATTTTTGAGACCACTTTTTTCTGAATTTAAAAATTCTATGTACGGGTATTTATAGTATTGAAAAGAGCAAACAATTTATCCTTATGACTTTTTTCGATAAAAAGAAAATTCTCAGAGTTATAGCGTTTTCAAAATTTTGTTAATCAACCGAAAATCAAAATTTGAAGCCGAAAAACGCACGATATGAAAAAAAGTCAAAAAAAGAAAAACATTTCTTTTTGAAAGCCCTAAAAGATTATCATAACCAATTTTTGGATTTTTTCCGAAAATCGAAAATTCAAATTTTGATTGCACAAAAAATAATGGAAAATAAAAAATTCAATTTTGTGGACAAACTATGTAGGATACAAAAAAAGATGAATTAACAAAAATGGTTATTCCAAAAAAGATCTACAATTTCGTTAAGAATAACTTCTTGATAGGACGCGTACTTTTTGTTTTATTCGTGAAAAATAACGTTGAAAAAAGTAAAATAAAAAAATTTATGGAAAAACGACGAAAGTCACGCGCGATGCGAATGTTCTCGTGAAGCGGTCAGATTGTTTAATGGGCTTTTATGACTCGAATTTTTTTAAATTTGTCTGAGAAATGAAAAATTGTTTAGAGTAAACTTAGGGAATTTTGGAAATGAAGGTTTAGGCTACCTTGATATAATATTCTTGTCAGTAATTATTTGATTTGCTTTTCTACTTTTTTTGCAGTTGTTTCCTCCTGAAAATTATACTTTTAGTTAATAATTTCATTATTTGGATGCAAATTCCACAGTTTTATTTGAATGACATACTTTTCATTTACAATATCTTTTCTTACATTATTAGTTCGTTCGTTAACCAGCCATTTTCAATGAAAATTCAAAAATTGAGAGCATTTTCACAATTTTTGGACCATTTTTTATATATAAAATATTTATTTACGACTATTTGTAGTACTCAGAAAGCCAAACAATATATTCTAATGACTTTTTCGATGAAATAAAAAATTGTTATAGATATAGCATTCCCAGGCGGAAATATTATATATAGTTTATATATAATGTGAAGTTTTATACAGAATATTCATGTTTTTATACATTTTTGTATAAAACAAGTGAATGTTATATATAAAACTTCACATTATATATAATCCGTATATAATTTTTCCGCTTGGGTTTTGAGATTTAAATAATCAAAAATCCTTGCAAAAATCTAAATTTTATGCTAAAGAAAGCACGATATGAAAGATGATCATAACAACTTTTTGTATTTTCTTCAAATTGTAAAATTCACATTTTGATTGTAAAAAAAATAATTACATAGCAAAAATTCCATTTTGCGATGCCAAATAAGATCTACAAATTTGTTTTAAATCACTTTTTAATAGGAAGCGTAGTTTTGATTTTAATCATAAAAATTACATTAAAAATAAAAATGAAAAATTTGTAGAAAAACGACAAAAGGTACGAAAACAGATTGATAGGCGAAAGATATTTACCCAGAAAAGAGATACCAATTTGTTATAATTTATTACATTCTTATCATTTGAAATTGAGAAAGTATTGGAATTGTCCGAAATTTGACACCACAACATTCAAATTTTGAACCAAACGACGCAAAATACGAAAAAAAGTCTAAGAGAAATTATAGTATTTTGAAAAATCCTACAAAATTTCTTCTAACGATTTTTCAGTAGGACTTCTCCTTTTGATTTCATTTATTTATCAGATTCGTAAAAAATCTAAAAGAAGACTTGTAGGATATTTTGTTTTATCCATATAAAATATTATGAAAACAAAAATGATATTTTCAGCATAAAAATGCGAAATAGAGGAAAAATTTTTACAAAAGTATTATAGTTTTTTATTTATTTTAAAATAGTAAAATGTAAAGAAGAAATATCCGAGCGCGAAGCGCGAGGTAACTCATTATCGAGCGCGAAGCGTGAGATTCTGCACACACTTTTTTTTGGGTTGAAAATTATATTATTTTAGTGGAAAATTCAACTGGTTAGTTTAAAACTCATATTTTAAGGTTTAAAATTCAACAGTTTTGTAACGAATTTTTGTTGTTAACTTAAAAACTCAAAAATGTTGTTGAAATTCTTTTTCTTATAGGCTGAAACATGTTTCTTGGTGGATATTCTTTTTTTTAACATTTATCTAATTTGGTTCCAAAATTCATCTCTTTTGGTAGAGATTCGATATTTTTTCATTTAAAATGCTACTATTCCATTATTGACTGAAAATTGATTTTTTTTAATTGAAAACTCAACTACCTGGGTAAAAGTTGAACAACTTTGTTACAATTTTAATTATTTTGTTGTTTCAAGTTTCATCTCTTTGGTTGAAAATGTAACTATTTTATTGGAAATTAGTTTGTTTTTATTTTTAATTAATTTGTTACCTGAAAATTTAATTTGTCTATTTTTTGTTAAAAATTGATCATTTTTAGTCAAAAATTCTCTTTTGTTGGTGGAAAACTAATTTTTTAAATTCAAATTTTCTCTTTTTTGGTTAAAGCATCAACTTTTTAGTTTCGAAGTAACTTTTTTTGCTGAAAATTCATATTTTCGGTTTCAAAATATTCTTGTGTTTAAAATTTTGTACAAAAAAGTCCTCTTTTGGTTTTGAAGTTCAACAATTTGGTTTGGTTTTTGGGTTTAAGAATCCAATGTTTTATAGAAAGTTCGTCTTCTGGGTTAAAAATGGTTCATTTTGGTTAAAAGTTTGTCTATACTTTGTTAAAAATTAATTTTCTTGGTTGTGGATTAATAATTTAATTTGAATATTCATCTCTGGTTGAAAATTTGACTCTTTTAATCGGAATTGTAACTTATTTCTCCAAAATGAATTTTTTTCATTTAAATATCAAACATTAAATTTTTTGTTGAGAATTTATTTTCTTGTTGAAAATTGAACTGTTTTTAGTTCTTCTTTAATAATTTTTCTTTCGTTATCCGATTATTTAATTAGAAATTCATTTCTGTAGGTGGAAATTTTCAGCATTCAGATAAAAATTCAACTATTTTGATGAAAATTCAAGTATTTTGTTAAAAATGTAGTCTTTTAGTTTAAAATCCAACTGAATTCTAAAAAAATCGATTATTTCGTTGAAAATGCAACTATTAATATTTTTATTTGCAGTTTGTTCATTTGGTTGAAAATTAATTTTTGCAGATTAAAAATGTAACTATTTTGTTCAAAAATTAAATACTTTATTTAAAATTACTCTCAAATTAGCTCAAAATTAGATAACTGAGTCAAATTTTAACAAATTCTAATATAACCTCGTGATCGGTTACTGTGATAAAAAAGAACAATGACCAAAAACGGTTTTTGGACCATAAAATCAGATTTTGGAGGCGTATGAAAAATGTTGCTTATGAGACTTTTTTATTTCCACTAGAATTACAATATATATGTTTCGTAAAACGTATTTTTTCCCTTAAAAAAGACACCCTGGAATCATATATTCATTAAGAATGTAAACAAATCTTTTGGCTTTTCAATTAATTTGACAGTCACCTGAAAAAAATTTTGAAGTATGGTGTACACTTTTGTTGAATTATCCTGAAGTATCTTGAAACACGTTAAATATCCTGAATTTTTTTAAATGCAGTTTTAAAGACTTAAATAATTAAAAACGATAAGCGTTTTGAATCGAATACTTCGGATATAAAGCCTTTTTAGTTGGTTCATTTTAAAAAATAATTAATGATTTTTAAAATTGAACTTTACTTTAAGATTTAAAAAGTAAATAAGAATTTATTTTGTAAGGCGATGCTGAACATGTTTACAATATTAGCATTTGCAGATTTTAACGTTAAAAATGGAACTTTTCCTATTGGAAAGTCTTATTAGTTAAAACAATGTCAACGCCCGATTGGAACTTTATAAACTAGTTTTAATGTTTAAATAACTTCAAAATAATATGTTCATAATTAAAGGCTTTTATTAAATTTCGAATATTATTTCAGTCTAAAATATTCCATTTTTAAATCCTTTAAATTGAAATGTTTGAATTAAGAAAAAGAACAATTGTGTAATATTTAGAAATATCTGACTGTTCATTTAAAATCAGTAATTATAAATTAAATATTCAAAACTTAACTTTGAACGTTATAATCTTAATTGTTTTATTTAAAAAATAATAATTTGTAATGCAAATTGAGGAGTTTTTAATTTTTATGAATTTTATTATATATTTTTATGTAGAATTTCTGAAAAAATCATTGAAATAATTTGAAATTTGAAAAAATGTTAAGCAACATGCAGACGCTTCAAGATTTTGAAATAAAATTTTGAAGGTATTTTAAGGGTTTTTAAACCATTTAAAATGAAAAAAATTAAAACTTAAATTTAAGAAGTGTTTAATTTAATGAAAATAATTTAATCGTACATTTTTCAATGTTTCTAGCTTTAAATTATTTAAAATGATACAATTTTAAAGTTTTTAAAATTAATTGATTAATTCTTCAACTTAGAGCTTTGCAAACGATAACGTGGATATATATTTTTGGAACTGAAATTTCAGTCTTTAAATTCTACAATTTATAAAAGTTAAAAAAATGTGAATACAGCATTTGAATACATATAACATAATCGCGTTTGAATACAACATTTTTGAATTTAAAAACTTTTATACTTGAATTTTAAAAGTTAAAAATTCAAGAGTTCTTCTTTGTGTACTTTAATTTGCAGTTTAGTTTTAATTGCTTTAAATGGACATTTTTTTAACTTTAGTTGTGTGAATTTAATTATTATTTTATAAATGTATTAAAAATAAGAGTTCAATATTTTTCTATGCAATACACAATCCTTGAGCGACCACTAAATATATATTTTTCTATGCTACATGCATGATTTCCGCCTTTTTCGACGACTATGCCGCGGGGCTCAAGCTCTACTTTTGACTTCCTGGGGAGTGAAAAGTGACATCAGATGTGGATAATAAAAATTATATATCTATGAGCTTACATTTTACGATAATCAGCCCACTTGCCGTAAAAACAGTAGATAAAATTTTGTTTGCAGAAATAGAATTTTGGGGTAATTTATGGAAAGTTACCATATATAACTGATCAAATTGCTGTAAATTACAAAAAAAATTTTCCGGAAATTGATAGAAATGTGTTAATTGAGTTTTAGGTAATTCATTCTAAATTACCATAAGTTACAAATAAAATTCATGAATTTCTGCAAATTTATAAGAAAATTAAAAATTGAATCTTGAAATACATTAAAATATTCTGAATTGCCTTAAAGTATCCTAAAGTATCTTGAAGTACCTGAAATATCCTGAATTATCTTGAATTATCTTTTTTTTTATCTTGAACTTTTTTTAATGTGACTAAATCTTACATTTATTGTTACACAAAATCAACAGTATATTTGAACTTTTTGCTACCTTCTTACTTTCATTTCAACCGAACTTTTCAGGAATATCAAAGAATGAATCCTATGCCCACTTTTTAAATTAAAAAAAAAAAGGTTTTACTTTTCTTAGTACTTTACTCTTAAGCAAATTTTTTATGGAGACGCTGTTTTTAAAATTATTCGAAGGCGTTATGAATTTTTTTTTAATTATATACGGGGTGTGTATCTGCGTATGTAACTTGATTTTGTGGCACGAATGCGCGCAGGACATGCGCAGAAATTTGTCCTTAATCCTACACATATTATTTCAGTTACCTATTTTCCTTCAACATGGGCCTGGAAGAATTTAGAATTATTTTTGGTAATCCACATAAAACTTATTATTCAGGTGAAACTGTCACGGGGAATGTTTTTTTAGTTCTGAATTCGCCAAAAAAAATTCGAGGTGTGTATGCAGTAAATTTATATTTTTAATTTTATATATGGATACAATATTATTGATTTAGTTTATTAAGAAAGTGAAAAATAGTTGTTTAGATTATAATTTTTTGTCGAATTAAAAGGTTTCAATTATTTTACTTTGAATAAAAACTATACATTAAAAATTATAATATTAACAATGCTAAAAAGTATATTAGAAACTCAAATATTTACATCCAACTATTTGTTTTATTGACTTACAATTTTATTTATTCAATTACTATTTTCTTAGGATATAATATGAGTGATAAGTATTAAATAATAATAATAATAGTATACACAATTTATGTATTAAAGCTTTTAATATTTTGGTGGTTTAAAGAATTTTGCATTATAATTTTTTTTTAAATCTATATTTATTTATTAATGTTTTTTCACATTTTATGGTGGTTATGTGCATTTTTTCGTTAGTTTCTTGGTTTTATTTTCAGGGATTCCGCATATTAACTTGATTATTGGACGCTAAATAGGATTTTAAATTTAATTTTAATCTTATTTAAATTTATAAAATTGTTGTCTTATTATTTAAAATAAAGAAATAAATCAGGTTTATCATTGTACAATAAATAAAAGTACTTATGGCTACAAAAATCGTTAAACAAGATTTTTTTAATAGATTATCCCGTTTTCTAATACGTAATAATCATGATAGAATATGCCATCATTAAATTTTTCTTCCATAACAATTAAAAAGTGGCAAATAAAGTAGTATGAAAAATAAAACCAAAATTTAAATGACACTTTATTTATATTATGATTTTCATCTAGTTCTTTAATATAATTAATTAATAAATCGTTAGAAGAACGTTAAGCATTGGGAACGATATGTCTCAAGGTCTTTTTCAAGAGACAGACTGGCGGCAAAAATATAGATCGAGTACGGAGTACAGTTTGAAAATAAAGTATTCTGTTCAATTATTTTATCCTGTTATCAAAAAAATATTCATAGTGAATCTGAAATAATAATTATTTTTTTATTTATAGGAATAAGAGTCCGAATAAAAGGAGAGGCCCACACTTCTTGGACAGTACGGATTAATCAACATTTAACGAGGTATCTTGGTCATGAAGAATATTTTTCGACACGGTATTATATTGCCGGAAGTGAATCTGGTAAGTCTTAAGTAATTTTAATAACTTTGATCTATGATTAGAGCCACTTAAGATAATTTAAAGCATGTATAGTTTAAACAAATATATATGATAATTACTCCATATACGAGGGTGGATTGATAAGTTTCCGGCCTGACCAAGAAAAACAACGTTTTTAAGAATTTTTTTTTTTATTTCTCAACATAATCTCCTCCAAGGCT
>NC_046664.1:26344824-26396803 GCF_010883055.1 Belonocnema kinseyi
AGCTATCTAAGGATGGTACTATAGAACGCCACCTCAAGGTAGGCCTAGTGGCGCCATCTCTTGGTCAGGCCGGAAACTTATCAATCCACCCTCGTATGTTTGCAAAAACATTCTAGAGTGAAATAAACACATGCTTTGTTAAATTACAGAGTTGCTACAGATAATTCCAGAAAGTCAGGGAATGTCAGGCAAAACTTGATAGAACTAGGGAATTTTCGAAAAACGAAAGTTGAAGTTAATTTTAATATTTGGGTAAAAATCGCAATTATTTGGTTTAAGAATTAGTTTCTTTTGGTTGATGATTCAAATTACTTTGTTAAAAATTCATCTTTTCTGGTAAAATTCAACTATTTTTAACATAAAAAAAAATTCTTTTCGGTTGAAATATCAAATGTCACGTTTCTCGGCGAGAATTTATCCTTTTTGATGAAAATTCAAATATTTAGTTGGAAGCAGAATTACTTTGTTAAAAAGTCATATATTTGGTTGACGATTCATCATTTTCGTTGATAATTTTTTTCAAATTTAATTATTTTGTTGAAAATTATGTTTTCCAGTTAAAAATTAATTAATTTAAAGATTTATTTCGTACATATTTGGTTCAAAAATTATCTTCTCAAGTTGAAGATTCAAATATTTGGTATTAAATTCATGTATTTGATTAAAAATTCGAATTTGTGGGAGAATATTTAAGCTTCTTGTTACTTATTCCTTTTTTTGGTTAAAAATCCCCTAAGGATGCAAACAGTCAACCTTACTGGTCGAAAATTAGTTGTTTTTTTATTTTCAATTAACTTGATTGTTTCGATTTTTATCGCAAATTGATCTTTTTTGATAGAAATTTAATATTCTTGTTTCGAAATTAAACCATATTTCGTTGAAAATTAACATGAATTAGATCGAAAATTAAGGTTTTTACCAAAAATTTAATTAATATATTTTCAGTTAAACATTATAATTTTAAATTAAAATTTAAAAAAAAAATTTGGGAGAGTACTCATCAGCTGAAAATTCGTTTCTTTAGTTAAAAAATAATTTCTGTGATTGAAAATTTAATTATTTTATTGAAAATTAATTTATTCTTTAATTTAAAATCGATTTTAATAACTGAAAATTTAAGTATTTTCTTTTCGGTAGAAAATTTGTCTTTTTAGTTCAAGATTTATCATTTTAGTTGAAAATTCACATTAAATAGTCTATTTTTTGTGGAAAATGCACCTTTTTTTATAAAAATGTAATCTTGTTTGTTAAAAAATGAAACTATTATATTTTCTGTTAAGAATTCACTCTTTTTGGTCTTGTTTAAAATTTACTGTTCTAACCGGAAATAGAACTATTCTGGTTTGGGTTTGTAAGTTTATCTTTTTTAGATTAAAATTCATGTATTTGTTAAAAATTACTGTTTCTTGGTGGAAAATTAATCTTTTGGGTTAAAAATTCAACTAATTATTTTGGTTACAAATTCATATTTTTGGTTGAAGATTGATACTTTTATTTAAAAATTCATGTCTTAAGTTCAAAATTTTTTATTTTTTATTTGAAAAACTATCTCAAAATTGTTAAAAATGTATTTAGAAACAACATTTCCTTTCCATTAATATTATTTATCTTCTGTATAGGTGTATGGTTGTTTTTATGCTTAGAAGAATTTAGAAATTGAGATATTGTAGTAACCATGAGTGAGAAACTGTTTAATGCGAATAATAATTATGTTTTTTGTTACTTCGACTTCTTTTACCATTAAAGTCAAGCGCCTTTTTGGAATTGAAACAAATAATTATAATACGAAATTTAAATATTGTAATTATTATTAATAAAGAAGAAATAACGAGAGCAGCTCAGCTCTCAGGGCGGATGACAATTCCACTCCAGCTACCTGCGATATATTATTCGGAATCTGCGTATTATAAAGATTCCAACAATATGTTATTTGACTGGAAATGCTGAAAATTAAAGAATATTATGTTCAAGTTTATTTGAAATTTTTTATGGCGAATTTTGCAGCATATTTTACTCCATTCTACTGCAGTAGCTTTAATTTTCTAGAGAAATATTTTACTTAGCTTGAGGAATTCCGTAAGCCAAAGTTTGACCACATTTAAAAATTTATTTATTTACATCATAAATTTGGTTTATCTTTAAAAAAATCACATGTTTAAAAATTATCCTTAAATAACTTTGCACTGCTGGTCCAAAAGTATGAATAATTGTTTTATCACATAAAAAGCAGAATATAAAGAATTTTCAATAAGTCAATCTCAAAAGTGTAGTTTTTCCTATCTAAGTTTAGAAATGTTTAATTTAAGACTCAATAAAAAAATGTATCAGCTTTTTAAATTATTTAATTTTAATCAATTTAAAGCTAGAAACCGTAATTTATGCATAAAAATATGTTCTAAAATGTTTTTAAATATTCTCTTAGAAATTTGTTTTCAAAAATGATTAAATAATTTTACAGGAATCTAATGCAACATTTTTAATTATCTTGGAACTTGAATTCTTCCTAAAGTTTTTTTTAATCCAGCAAAATTTTTTTAATTTCTTCAAAATCTTCCCTATTCTATTATGGAAATTTTGTAATTAAAAAAAAATATTTTGTAGGCTCAATTAAAAAAATGATTTTTTGTTCTTCTATGAATTTTGATAACATTTCTTTATTCTTTTAAAACCTTTCAAATTTCTTAGGAAGCTTCTTCAAGTCTTAACTTATTTTGGAATGCTTTCAAAACTTCTAAATATATCATAAAGTTACTGGAATTTTTTCAAAATTAAGAATTGAATAAACATTTTTTCAGTTTTTCATAAAAATTAAGTTTGGTTGAAAATTCGTTTCTTTGGTTGAAAATTCCTTAATTTTAAATATTTTTGTGAAATTTCACCTTTATTTTATCAACAAATAATCTTTTTAGGCAGAAAAATAATCTTCTTGGTTCAGAAATCAAATGTTTGGTGAAAATTTCGTTTGTTAAAAATACATTTTTGTGGTTTGAGGCTGATTATTTTAGCAAAAAATTTATTTCTTTGGTTGCAAGTTTCACTTTTCTGTTGAATTTTCGATTTTATTTAATGTAACAGAAATGTTGGACTTATCTTTTTACTTGAAAATTCAATTTTTTGGTAGAAAATACATATTTTTTTTATTGAAAATAAAACTTTTTTGTAAAAAAATTAAAATAAAAATATTTTTTGGTTAAAAATTCAACTCTTGTGATGAAAATTCCTTTTTTCTAATTAGTTTGTTTTGATTTAGGCTTAAGTTAAAAATAAGAAACCAAAAATGCCAGTTGTAAAACGTCCGGAGCCGGTATTATCAAACATATTATTTTTGAAAGGAGGAATAATTATTTTTTAAATTTGCTAAAGTCAGTTTAAAATTTTCTTCGACACATCAGCAAATATAATTTTCAGTATTTTTCCCTGTTCAAAATTTCTAAAGTTACATTTAAAAATGACTCTTTTTAGTTTGACTCCATGAAGATCCTTCATATTATGGTGTTTATGTGTTGAAATATTATTTTTAATTCACTTTCCAAAACAAATTGGTTAAGCAATACGAAAATTATGATGGTTGTTAAAGAGTTTCCAAATTAAGATAGGAATGAAACTATTCATACTTTTGGACTAGGAGTGCCAATGGATTTAAGGATGATAGTTTTGGGAAAAACGATTTTTTGATAAATAAACCAAATTTATCATGTTAGTTAATAAGTTTTCAAATCTGGCCAAATTTGAGCTTCCGGAATTTCTCAAGTTAAGTAAAATATTGCAACAATACATTAAAGCTACTGCAGTGGATTTGATTAAAATAAAGAGAAAAAATGTTCTAAACAATTTTACATAAACTTTAACATTCATTCGTCGATTTTCATATTTTTAAGAAAAATAACATATCGTTGGAATCTTTATAATTCGCAGATTTATAACTGTATATATTTGTAAATTACCAAGTGTTAAATTTAAAAAAAATTTATATTCCGTATTCTAGTCCTTATTTCGTACAAAGGACTCCCGCTGATCAGGTTCGATGGCAGTATTTAATTTGAATAAGGGGAAGCCGTGTAGTGGGGGAAATTTTCACAGGTAGTTGGCGCGGAATTGCCATGCGCCCTAAGAGCTGAGTTGCGCTCGTCAGCTAACTTCACAGTGACTCTAATCCGCTCCCTGCTCCTGACGTTTGAACTGTGACCTCAAACTCCCGAACTTTGACCCTTTACCCTCAACATTCGACCTCTGACCTTTGGGCTCTGAATCCTGACCTTCAGTCCTTGAGACTAAATTAACAATTGTATATTATTACAATGGTATTTATTGAAATCGATAGGTGAACTTGAATTATCAGCAGGTAATCATGAATTTACATTCGAGTATGCTTTGCCCAAAGATTTGCCCAGCAGTTTTGAATCTGATGTAGGTCATGTTCGCTATTCTATTAAAAGTACAATCGACCGACCCTGGAAATATGATCACGAAACAAAAGATGTCTTCAAAGTTAGATTTAATTACGATCTGAATACAGATCCAAGGGCTAAGGTAGTTTTAACTTTCTTTCTTTTTAATTTTTAAATTAGAATAATGCTGATTCAATGCGAATTTCACTCCAGGTCCCATAGAAACTGCCCTGATTTTGTAGTTCCCAGAACTGCATGCCTGCGCAGTTTCTCAGGGGACAGGGCAGTATATTGCGCAATATTATTGCTCGCGTTTATGTCTCTGAATTTTTATTTCCTAAGATTAAAAATGTAAACAATTTTAAAAACCAATATTAACCAAATTTCTAAATATTAGGTTTACAATTTTTTTATAATAGTCAATAGTTTTTATTTGAAAGCATTTGAAATTTGTTAAAACATACATACACAAGAACGCCTATATAAGGATAGTTTCGGTGGTTGCCTGGCACTGGCCTTAAACCCAAATCAGTATGTGGAAACGTAAACAGTCTTTTCTAAACTGATGGCGACTCATTCTTGACATTGCCACACACTGCCACGCGGCTGTCGAACTGCGTAGGCCAGCAGTTCGTGGAAGGATTAAATCAGTCGTTCCTGTATAGGCGTTCTTGTGTATGCTAAAAGATTTTTAATTCAACAATTCCAACTTAAACAATTTTATAATAAGTTTGAAAAAAGGTAATTATTTTGATTGGAATGGAAAGAAATAGAACCTGAATCATTTTTAAATAAAAGAGATTCTAATTGAATAATTTTAACTTGAAAGTATTTGAAATTTAAAAAAATTAAGAGAAGCTCTCAAACTTAAAAAATTTCAGACTAAGATTTGGAAAATTGTACAATATTATTGGAAAGGTGTTAAAATTGTGTAGTTTCTAATTTAAAGCGTTCAAAATTGAACTATTGTATTTTGAATTGCAGAATCTCGAAATTTAATTATTTCAGATTGAAATTTAAAAAATAGGATAAATTCAGAACTCTGAAAATTGAAAATTTTTTATTAGTATTTTAAAAATTAGATGATTAAAAAAAATTGTATTATTCATGACTACAAGCGACAAAAATCGGATAATTTGAAACCCTAAGCTTTTGAAATTTTATAATTTAAAATTGCTATTAAATAACAAGACGAAGATAATGTAACATTAAAATTCATTAGACAAATTTTTCTGAGATCAAATAATGAATTTATCATTTCTACCATTCAAAATAGAATTTCTTTACTACAAAACTCTAAAATTAAATCATTATAAAGAAACTTTAAAAATAAAAATTAATTTAAAATTTAAAACATTAAAAAGAAAATTGTTTACTGCAGAACGTTGAAAATTACTTGAATCCAAACTTAATTTTTTTTAAATTTTAGTTACAAAGAATTGTGATAGTAAAACTTTTCATACCTAAATCCTTTTTATACGTTTCAAATGATTAATTATACTTTTCAAAATTCAAAAACTTCCATTTTCATTGCAAAATTAAAACTTATGAGTAGAACAATTTGAAAATTTAGCGTCCAGCATGAAAATTCAGAATCCTAAATATGTACAAATTTAAAATCAAAGAAATTATTCGATTACTGATTTGTCAATTTCAGATAGTTAAATTTTTATGTATTTTCATTTTGAACCACATAATTTTCAGTTTTTTAGTTTCAAATCGTGTAATTTCTAAAACTTCTTTAGAATTATTATTCATTCTTGGAATTTTCCAAATAAATATTTTTGATCTTTAAATTATTTATATTCAAAAACCTTAAACGGAAAACGAACTATTTTAAGATTTTACATCAAAAATTAAAAATTGAAAATACGAAACGAAATTGGAGTATATATCATTCTAATGTTTGAAATTGCATAATTTGAAGCCTTTTAATTCAAAATTATTTTTAAAGTTTAGTTTAAAATTTTTATTATTCTATAACATTTAACAAAAATATAGTATAATTTTAAATCTCTAATTAAAAATTATTAAGGCTAGAATTGGAGAAATTATTGCCCTAACTGAAAATGGTGCAACTATCAAGTCTTTCAAGTTGATATTCTACGGTTTCGAAAAATAAAAAAAATAAAAACAAGACAATTTTGTACGTTTAAAATTGAAACCAACCAATTTAGAATTTTAAAACTAAAATTACTCAATTTAAAGCTGACAATCGAGGATTTCTATGTTAATTTCAGTTGCAATGTTTCAACAATTCAATATTTCTATATTTGAAATTTAAACTAGAAAATTATGGAATTTGATATTGAAGACCTCCAAAATTTAGGAAAATTTAAACCAAATATTTTCATTCAAAATATTTCCACTTTTAAGGCGTTGTAAACTATAATTTTACATTTAAATTAAATAAATAGATTTTATACTAAAAAATATGACTTCTGTCAAAGAAGCACTGTCATTTTTATCGTATAAAATTGAGGAATTTTAAATATTGCGAGAAATATTGTAAGCCCTTTGAGTTTAATTATAAATAAATTATATACCTTCTAATTGGAAACTTTCAAAATTAATTAATGCAAACTTAAGGCGTTCAAAATTAAACAATTCCATTGTTGGTATAAAAGTTAAAGCATTCTTAAGTTAAGAACTTAAAACTAAGCTGTTAAAAATAATAAAATTTTAAATTGAGCACCACGATTTTTTATTTAAATCATTTCAATATATTGAAATTATTTAATTAAAAATAAAGAAACACAAAATAAAGAAATAAAGAATTACGTATAATTAAATAAACTGTGGTTATAACGATAAAAAACTACAAATAATGATAAAGCCTTATATGTAATTTTTTTAAACGATTGTAATTTCTTTCTCAATTGTTTCAGCAATCAGTTACGGTAGAGGAATCAAAATCTTTTGGCTTATTCTTTGCCTCACCTCCTTTGACTGTTAATTTTTCATTGCCAGTTATAGGATACGTTCCAGGGCAATCGATTCCTATAAAAGTGAACATTGAAAATGAATCTGGAATTCCAGTAAATTCCGTGAGAATAACACTTAATAAGGTAAAATAATGTCCAGTATTCTTCTGTAATTATCATACTGTTTGTATCTGTATCTATTTGTAAAAAAAAGCTTCATTTTTTCCTTTTTACTTTTATACAAAAAAAAAAATTTCTTCTAGTATGTGACTTATCGTCAGGAGAAATCAGGTCCTGATTTCAAAACAGTGAAAACAAAAATAACTGAAGTTGTTAACCAATTAGAAGATAAGGATACCGTCTCTTATGAACAAATGTTAAAGATTCCACCTCTCCAAAATTCAAATTTGATCAATTGTGGTATCATTGATATCACATATATATTGAAATTAAAGGCATTCGTCAATAAATTGTGAGTGCAAATTTCAAAATATTTTATTCAAACTCTTATAATTTAGCACTTGGCCTGAAACAGGTATGAGGACGAGTAATGGATCGCCCTATTTTACAGGATTTCAATTACTCTTATTTTTTCATTATTTTTAGGAGTAGTGCGGACTTGAAAATGGCTACACCAATATTGATAGGAACCGTTCCCCTGCATAATTAGCAATAATTAGTAGCCTCTTAAAAAAATCATTTTCAACCTGCCAGATATTATAAATAAAATTTCTGATTGGCTCATTTCATTGCTGAAGTATCTCTTGCTTTCGGATATTTAAGGTGAAAAAAAATTATTTTTGTAAGCCGAAATAATAAAAATGAGTTTTTGTTTATAAGCTTTCTTATATTATTTTAACAATGAAAAAACTTTCCTGCCGATGAATATGACCAATTATTTATCATATGTAGGAGTGCTTTTACAAAATGTTTGAGAGAAAAAGGAAAATAAAATTGCTTTATAGTAAGTTGTTCGATTGGAACATTGGTTTATATACATTTTTGTTATTGGTACAAATTATTTATTATTGCTAAAGTTTTAAGATTAGAAATAAGTTTGAAAACTATTCAAAATAATTCTGACCTGAAGAGAAAATTTAATATAAAAAAAAAGAAAATTTGGTTTAAAAATATATTTAGAAGAATAATTTTTACTTAGGTAAATGTATAAATTAAATTAATGCGAATACCATATGCAATTCAATATAAAATTCAAAAAGAAGAAATTTAAAAAGCAAAGAATTTTTTACGAAAAAAGATTACTTTTCTATCAAAAAGGAAATCTTTTTAAACAAAACAGTTAAATTTCTTACAAAAAAGTAAACTTTGATTAAATAGTTGGATTTTCAATTAAATGCTTAAATTTTATTAACTACAAAAGTTAAATTTTCAACACGAGAAGTTGAGTTTTTACGGAAAAAACTCATTTTTAACCAAAGAATATGATTTTTTTACTATGGAAGATGAATTTTCAATCCATAAAAGAACGCATTAATTTTTTAAAAAAGTAAAATTTTCGATCTACTTAGATGTTTTTTCAGCCGAAAATAGAATAGTTAACGTTTCAGTTGAAAAAGGTAATTAAAAACAAAATTTCAACGAGCTGAATTTCACCATAAAATACTAATGTTTAAGAAACAAGAATAATCTTTACGTTGTAAACGATCATTTTTCAACCGTAAATGGAATAATTAGGTTTTCAGATAAATATTTTAGTTTAATTCATAACAAAATACATGAATTTTCTATAAAATAATTCAATCTTGAGCTTACAGAGGATTAATTTTGATTCAAAAATGGAATAGGTTAGTTTTAAGATAAAAAAATGCCAATTCAATAAATAAATCAAATTTTTGATTAATTAAATTCAACAACAACAAAAAGACAACCTTTGAACAAAATAGTTCATTACTTAACCAAATGGATGCATCTTCAACAAAGAAGATTAATTTTCGACCCAAAAGGTGAATTTTCAAAAATTGAGGTAAGTTCTTAAGCTGATAGTTTTTATTTTAACAACATTTTAAATTCTTAGTAGAAAAGAAAAACCATCGAATTTAGCACAACAAAATATGTTTCTTAACGAGAAATGAAATAGATGATATTTCAAACAAATAAAAATTTAATTCACAATAAAAAATGATCTGAAAAATTTTTGAAAAAGCAAAATTGAATAAAAAAGTCGAATGCTTAACAAATTAGTTGAATCATCGTCCAGAACAGATTAATTTCTAACTGAACAGTTATACTTTCAACCACAAGAATAAATCAATTTCTACCAAAAGAGATCAATTTTCAACCAAAGAAAATTTTTCATACACTGTTAAAGAAATTGTTCAACTTTTCTCACAAAGAAGCCAATTTTCGAAAGAATAGTTAAATTTTTAAGTCGAAAGGACGAATTTTATACAAAACAGTTTAATTTTTAACAAAAAAAAATAATTTTTAATCAAACATTTGAATTTGAATATAGCCAAGATAATTTGTGTACGATGAATGAAATATTTGAATATTCAGTTAAAAAATTATTTTTCACACAAAAAAAAACACAATCTTTCTGCAAAATAGTTCAATCTTAAATCAACAAGCTGCTTTTTAAATCAAGCTAATAGTTAAATTTTCAACTAAAAAAATATAAATTTCCAATAAAATATTTTATTCTTTAATCTCTTAACCCAAGGAGATGAATTCATAAGCCATCATTTATACTGATGGCTGGATTTATTTTTGTATATTAATTTCTTTTTTCGTGAAATTATTATTATTATTATTCTTTCAAAAATATTCTTTTATCATTAAATTTAACATTAAAACAATAATTCAGTAATTTTATTTATTTATTAAAAAATTGAATTTACTTATTATGATTTTTATAAATAACAAAACTTCTTTTATATTGTGAAATTATTATACTTTATCAAAAATGAAATTTTTTTTACTCTAAGCTGCAAAAAAATGGTCGATAACAGTAACAACAAAATTGCCGGTATCGACAATATGATTTCTTAAGATTCCTGGGAAAATTTCTAAAGATTTTTTATTTAAGGAAATTTATTTTTTTTAAAAATTGAAAAAGATTGCAAGAGATTCCAAATGATTTCCTACAATTTCGGAAAACAATGTAGAAGATTTTTCTTAAAGTTCGATTTTTGCAAAGTTAACAAATTTTAGAAAAAAATCTTAATAAGCTAAAAAGATAAAAAAATAATTTAAAACTTATAAATATTTTGAAGAATTTTGAACAAAATATTCATATTTGAAGGTTTTCAACAAAATTTTTAGAAGCTTTTTAAGAATTTTGAAAGGTTTAAGGATATTAAAAAACTTTTATTATGATTTCTGGAAAAATTTAAAATAATTTGAACATATTTGAAAGACTTTGAGAAGCTTTACAAGTTTTTAAAAGATTCAAAAATAATTTAAAACTTCAAAACATGAAATACAAAATGCAGATTTTGGAGACTGAAATAAAATCAGAAGTTTTTCCAATTTTTAAAAAGTTTTAAGGGGAATACATTTTATTTGAGATTACGGGAGAAATTTCAAATCATTTTTTATTTTGAAAAATGAATTCTATAAGAGAAAACTGAAAAAAGATTTCAAAACTTTTTTAATGATTTCCTAAAATTCCAAAAAACGAATGTAAAATATTTTGAAGCAACATTTTTTTTCAAATTTTCACAAGATTAAAAAATTGTAGAAAAATTCGAGTAAGCTTAGGAAAATTTAGAAGTTTTTAAAAGATTTAAGAATAATATTAAACTTGTGAAAATTACATTTTTTTCAAATGTAGGTTTTGGAAGATCTCTAAAAACAAGCTTTATGAGAATGTTGAAACGTTTTAAAGATATTTAAAAATTTCTTAAGATTCTAGGGGAAATTTGCAATCATTTCTCATTTTTAAAAATGAATCCTAAGAAAAAATTGAAACTTATTTCGAAACATTTTAAATGACTTTTTAAATATATTTAGAGAGTTTAGAAGTTTTTAGAAGCTTTAAAAATAATTTCTAATTTAAAAAGATTTCTAAAAATATCGACAAAAAATCTGGATTTAAGTTTCTAAGTTTTGAAGTGATTAAAATTAATTAAAAAATTGAAAAAATTTCCAAAAATTTAGGGAGTATTTTGAAATTCCTTCCAGAATTCTAGAAATACTTATTATTATTATTTAAAGAAGTCAAATAATTCTTAATATTTTTTAAAATCCTGTGAAAAACAACATTTTATTTCTTTCAAAGTTATGCGAAATTTTTATTTTGTATTTAAAATGAAATAATGAATTTTGATAATTTGAAAAACTAAGACTTTCGCGCCATTTCCTAGATTGTAGACAATGCCATCTAGTATCAGCTTTCTGACCTAGAAATGTTCCTCCGGTTTGAATCCATGAATAGAATGCTTGTAATTCTATCAATTTTCTAACAGTTTTCACTATGAATTTTGCAATTAAAAATATATAATTGAACATAAAGCCATTATGTTATTAAATATATAATCAAACGGGTGAGAAAGCCCTAAAATACGATCAAAATATGTTTTTATAAAAATGAGTTTTTGCCGTGCTTGTAACGTTATCAACAGTCGATCTCGACAGAACCCATAAGAAAGATTGTCGCTGCTTCAGTAATTTTCCTCACGCAGTATCCTATCTATAAACTTTCCCCTTAATATTTTCCCTTCTATATTCCACAAGTTGTTTTCCCGCGGATTTGATAAAGTTCGTGTCCGGGGTGTGATTCCTGATACGTTCTTTAACTTATTAAAGTGTCAAATTATCGTCATCTGTTGATACTTTTACTTTATTCGTCGGTATTTTATCAAATATAAATCAAAAACCAGTTAATCCGTGACGCGAAACCCGTTTTTCATCGTAATTTCTAAAGGTTATGGCAGTTTTTATGTCCGATTTACGTTTCTGAAGTTTCTTTTTTGCGCTCATTGAAGCCCTTTGTCAAATGTACGTGTCTAACTAATTGAATTGTTAATAATAAATAAAATATTCCTACGATTTGTTTTTACAAATTCAATCGTTTCAGCCGCTTCGGTGTTCTTGGAATTAAAGATTATGGAGGAACCTGTTAAGACTGGAGAATGCGACGTCGAAATGGTCGTGCCACAGAAAAAAAAGACTTTAAAGCAAGGTAATAAAAAGTTCCTTTGTTAAACTGAAAGGGTTCTTTATAAATCTTTTAATCTAAAGTTATTTTACCATTTATGAGCTTTTCAGTTTTACTTTTAATTATATGTAAAGGGGATGCAATGATTGTTTTTGGCACTTCACACTTTTATTTGTATATATTTTGGCAGACCTTCAAAAATTAGACCTAACCTCAAAATTTTTAATTAACAATTATTTTTGGCAATATCTGTTTCGTATTTTTTTAAATGTATTAATCGCTTGTTATTAATTTTCTATAAAAATGTGACTATAGTTGGAACGTAATCTTTTTTGAAACTCCATTACTTTTGATGTTAAAAATGTGTCAAATCTTTATTAATAATATTTTTAAAATCGTATTAGTTTTCTGAATAACGTGGAATTTTTATATCTCTGGAAGAACCTGGACATGTCGGGGAATTTTTTTCGAGGCGCAATTTTGTTGAGAGCGTGTTTTTTTTTAAAGTAGTTTTATATTGCTGGATGAAACATTGTTGAAAATTCGTTGTTTTTTTTTGTTGGTTAATTTTTATAACTGTTAATTTAAATCATTTATTTTTAGTTGATTTATTTTTTAGTTAAAAATGTAAGTGTTCGGTTGCAAATTGATATATTTTGTTGAAAATTCATTCTTTTTGGTATAAAATTATTATTTATTTTTTTAGTTGAAAATTCAAATACTTGGTTCTAAATTAACTTTTTTTTATTAAAAAATAAAGTCTTTTTTTGGTTGTAAAATTGAAAAATGTCGAAATTCATTTTTTTTATTTTGTTGAAAACGAATTTTTTCAACTGAAAATTTAACTGATCCAGCTGAATAGTGTAACATTTTATTTGAAAATTCGTTTGTTGCTGTTGTTAAAATTCCATTTTTTAACCAAGTTAACGAATGAAGTAGAATATTCCACCATTTTAGTTGACAAGTCACCTATTTTATTCAAAATTTGCCCTTTTTGGTAGAAAATGAATCTTTTTTTTTGAGCATTCAATTCTTTGATTATAAAATGATGTATTTTGTTGAAGATTCCTCTTTTTTTAGTAATTTAAATTCTGTGTTAAAAATTCAAACACTCCATTCAAATACTCGTTTCAAAATTAATTTTTTTTTTTTACTATTTTCACGGCTTATTTGTAGAAAATCTGTATTTTTGGTTTGAAGATTCTACTTTCGTGTTGGAAAAAAAAGTGGGTTAAAAATTCTATTATTTTGGTAGAAAAATCGACATTTTGATAGAAAATTCACCTTTTTGAAGTAAGCTCGTCCTTTTTATTTGAAATTTCAAAATATTGCATGATATTTTTTTCCTTTACTAAAAAATCTTCTTTATTTGAAAATTAGTATTTTTTGTATTCAAATCTTTTTTGTTTAAAGTATCAACTATACATTTTTTGTTCAGAATTCATCTTTTTTGGTTAAAAATTGAACAAATTTGTGGAACTTTCGTTTGTTTTTTTGTTGAAAATTATATACTTTTTTAAAACAAAGTTAACGAATTCAGTTGAATATTTCACCACTTTAGTTAAAAATGTATATCACTTGTTAAAAAATCAAGTATTTGGTTGCAAATTCATCTATTCTGTTGAAAATTGGTGCTTTTGGTTGAAAATTCATCTATTGGATTAGAAATTGATGTATATATTTCGTTAAAGATTTCTCTTTTAGCTTGATAATTTACTGTCTGTGTTGAAAATATAACTACTTAGTTAAAAACTAATTTTTTTATAGATAATTTGTATTGCTGGTTTAAAAATTATACTTTTTTATTTTTAAAAAATGGTTTTAAAATTCTATCATTTTGGTAGGAAATTCAAATTTTTTCGGTAGAAAGCTCTTTTTTTATTCGAAATTTCAACATTTTGAATGATTTTTTTTCCTTATTGACTAAAAAAAATCTTTCTCATTTGAAAATTCATACCTTGTTGAAAAGGCCTCTTTTTCGTTGAGAATTAATTCTTTAACTTGAAAAATTAACAATTATTTTTACAAATTGAACTGCTTTCTTAAAAATTCATTTTTTTTTTAAATTGAAAGTTTAATTATTCTTTTTGAAAATTAAAGTGTTTTTGTAATTTGTTATTTTTGTTTTGTTTTTAAAAATAGATTTTTTAAAGTAAAAGTTATCCAATTCAGTTGAATATTCCACCATTTTAGATGAAAATTGATCTCTAATTGAATTTCAATTTTTGAAAGAGAAAATTTAAATATTTATTCAGTTATTTTGTCGAATATTCGGCTTTTGGTAGAAAATTCATCTTCTTGGCTGACCATTAAACTATTTCACTTAACCCTTAATAATTTTACTTAAAATTTTACCATTCTGGTTTAAAATTAAACTATTCTTGTTAAATATTCATCATATTAGTCAAAAATTAAAGTAATTTTTTGAAAATTCGATTTTTTTCTTTGAAAATTAATGTTTTAATTAAAAATTTATTTTATTTTTTCAAAATTCATCTGTTTTGTAGAAAATTGGTATTGTTCGCTGGAAATTTCAACTTTTGTGATAATAAAAATGTTTGCGTAAAAAATTCTATTATTTTTGAAAAAAATTAAACTTTTTGATTAGAAATTTTCCTTTTTGTAGATAGCTCGTCTTTTTTAATACAAATTTCAATATCTTGCATGACCTTTTTTCCCCTTAAGATCTGTAAAATGTTTCTTTCTGTTTATGTTCAAAATTAATTTTTTGAACTGAAACCTTACCTATTCTTCTCGAAAATTGAACTACTTTGTAAAAAATTATTTTTCTAAACTCAAATTACATAATTTATTTCAATATTCCATTATTTTAGTTGAAAATAATTTCTGGTTGAAAATTACATTTTTGTTTGTTTGAAAATTTAATTTTTTTCAAATTCTTTTTTTGATATAAATGGTATCTTCTTGGTTAAAACTTCAACTATTCCATTTAAAAATTCACCATTTTGGTTAAAAATTTAACTAGTTTGTTGAAAATTCGTTTTTTGTTGAAAATTAATATTTTAACAGAAAATTTATCATGTGTTCAAAATTCAAATATATGGCTTAAAAATGAACTTTTCTTGAAAATTCATTGTTTTGGGTTGAAGATTTCAATTTTGGGTTTAAAATTTTATATTTTGGTAAACAATGAAACTTTTTGTTTTACAATTTACTTTTATTATAGACAGCTAGTTTTTTTTACTTGAAATTTCATCATTTTGCATGATATTTCTTTTCCTTTTTGACTGAAAAAACTTTCTTTCGAAAATACAATTCATATTGAGAATTCATTTTTTTTTGTGGAATACCTGTTTTTGATATAAAATTAGTATTTTTTATTTGAAATATGTTTTGCATTGTTCGTTGAGCATTGATCTTTTTTTTCGAAAATCTAATTCTTTAGGTTGAAAATTGAATTATTCGTTGGAAATTCATTTTTTTTTTCATTTAAACCTAAAATTGAACTATTCTTTTTAAACATTAAACGTTTTTGTTTGAAAATTCGTTGTTTTTTTTTTTGCTGATAAAAGTCCGTTTTTTTTTAAATTAAAAGTTAGTGAGTTGAATATTCTCATTATTCCAACTGGAAATTCATCATTTTGCTTAAAAATTAAATTCTTTAACTGGAAATTTAGCTTTTCAATTTTTGGTTTTATAGTTATCTTTTTTAGTTCAAGATTCATTATTTTAATTGAAAATTCATCTCTTCTTACTTAAGAAATCTACTATTTAAAAAAAATTAATTTCGTTTGGTTGAAAATGATTTTTTTTTTAACTGAAAGCTTAACTATTTTCTTTTTCAACATTGAAATATTTTGTTGAAAATTAATTTTTTTTGTGCCGATTATTTTTGTTATCTTAAAGTAAATGAATTCAGTTGAACATGGCATCATTTTAGTTGAAAATTTATCTCTTAGTTAAAAATGCAATTTTTTGAGTGAAAATATATTTCATTTTCGGTTGAAAATTTATCTTTTGTTAGTGGAGAAGTAATATATTTTGTTCAAAAAAATTTTTTTGTTGTTTGGTGGAAAATAAAATTTCTTGGTTAAAAAATTTAACTTTCCCCGTTAAAGATTTTTAATTTTAGTTAAATTTTCAACTATTTGGTTAAAAATTGATCTTTATCAGTTGAAAATTTATCTAGTTGAAAATGATATATTTTTACCAAAAAAGTTATGAATTTTAAGCGTTTTAAATATAATTTAATATCCAAATTAATTTTACATAAAATAATATATTTCCCTATTTTGTTGAAAAAAATTCTTACTTTTCCTGTTTTTACTGGGTGTCTACTCCCCTGGAAAATATCTTTAATTTAAGATATAATTATGTTAAATATGCACTGAATTTAAGGTATAGGAAGTTAAAATATAATTTTATTTGTATTATTATTCAAATTTATAGACTTTAGAAACAAATTCAAGAAATGATGAATTCGTTTTTTAGTTTTATCTTTTTATTTAATTATTTGATGCTGGTAATATATTTAAGAAAATCTTTTATTATTATTTATGAAAGCTTTCTGAATTAAACATATTAATTATATCTTTACAAACTTGTATCATTAAGAGAATACGAATCCATTAATAAAGTTACTTTCACAAATGAAAACAGTTTTTTTATTTAAAAAATGTAGCAGGACTAAAGCAAAAATTATTTATATTAAATTCGCAAAATGATATACATGTTCCGAGTGGATTTAAAAAAAAAACAATACCCAGCTAAATCCTGGAATTTTCACATACCTTGAAAGACTTGAAAATGTAAGGGAATTTTTTTTAAAGTCAGGGAATTGTTTCGCGAGCATGTTTAATTTTTAGTTTAAATTGCAATATAGAATTAAATAACAACGATTATTTATTTGTAAAAGTAGCTTTAGATTATTGTATTTAACTTTTTTTAAACTTTTTTCTTTGGGCTGAAAATAATTTTTTTTAAACTAAAAATGTAACCATTCTATCTTTGTTTGAAAATTGACCGTTACCAGTTAAAATTAAACAAATTCAAATGCTTTTTCGGTTGAAATATCAACTACTACATTTTTCGTTCAGAATTCCAGTTTTTAACAATGTTTCTTTCGTTTTTTAGTTTGGGTTAAAAAGTCAATTAGTTTGTTAAAAATTATTTTTTTTTTTGGTTGAAGGTTCATAATTTTAATTGAAAATTCATCTCTTTGATTTAAAATTGAGCTATTTTGTTAAAAATTCATTTTTTCTTGGCTGAAAATTCAACTATTAGGGTTGAAACTTTAACTATTTGGTTGAAATTTCGCTCTTTTTTTGTCGAAAATTAATTTCTTCAGCTGAAAATTTGAATAACCATTTCAATTAAATATTCCATAATTTTTGTTCAAAATTCATCTGTTTAGTTGAATATTAGTTTGTTTTTTTTTTTAACTGAAAAGTTTGCAATTGCATTTTTGGCCATTTTTTTATTTCATTAATTTGTTGGAAATATTTGTGTTTCTTGGTAGAAATTAATCTTATTTGTTGAAATTTCAATTTTTTGCTTTAAAAAAAACAACTATTCCAGTTGCAGATTCCCCATTTTAGTTAAAAATTCATCAGTTTTGATGAAAATTAATTTTTTTTTAACTGAAAATTTACTTTATTCGGCTTTTGAAAATTCAAATATTCCAGTTAAATGTTCATACTGGTATTGACCAAATCATATTTTTTGCTTTTTTTTTAGAGAATTCCATTTTTTCTTGGCTGAAAATTAATTCTTGCATTGAAAATGCAACTACTACAGTTGAAATTTTATCTATTTTGTTAAGAATTTCTTTTTTGTCGAAAATTAATTTTTTAAACTGAAAATGTAAATAACTATTCCAATTGAATATTCTATTATTTTAGTTGAAAATTCACTTCTTTGGTTAAAGATTAGTTATTGTTTTTAATTGCAAATTTTACTATTCAATTTTTGGTAGATAATTGATCTTTTTTAGATGAAAATTCATCACTTTGATTGAAAATTTAACTATTTTGTTAAAAATTCGTTTTTTTGTTTTTGAAAATTATTATTTTTTTAACTGAATATGTAAAGAACTATTCCAATTGAATATTTCATAATTTTAGTTTAAACTTAAGCTTTTTGCATAAAATTCAACTATTAATGTTAAAAGTTAATAATTTCTGTCGAAAATTAATCTTTTAGTTTTAAAATGTAACTATTTCAGTCATCGAAAATTTAAATATTACACTTTGGTTAAAAATGGATCTTTTTCAGTTTTATATTGAACTATATTCTTGACAATTCATGTGTTTTGTTGAAAAATGATATTTTTTGGTAAAAAATTAATCTTCTTTATTAAAAATTTATCTTTTTGGTTAAAGAATAAACTATCTCTGTTAAAAGTTCATTATTTGAGTTGAAAATTCATCAGTTCGGTTGAAAATTAGATTTTTTTAACTGGAAATTTATCTATTGCATTTTTGGTTTGGAAATTGATCTTAGTGTTTGAAAATTAAAATATTTCAGCTAAATATTTATTATTTTATTTGAAAAGTGTACTTTTTCTTTAATTTCACTAATATTGATGTTTCGTCATTTTTGTTGAAAATTCATCACTTTGTTTAAAAATAATTTTTTTTTTATGACATTTTTTGTTCGAAAATTAATATTTTTAAATTGAAAATGTAAATTCGCCCATTTTTCGGTGAAAAATTTAACTATCACAGTAAAAGATTCCTAATTTTAGTTGAAAATTCATATTTTTGGTTTAAAATTGGACTATTCCGGTCAAAGATTGATCATTTTAGTAAAAAATTAATCAATTTCGTTGAAAATTACTATTTTTTTAACTGAAAATGTATGTATTTCATTTTTGATTTAAAATTCAAATATTCCAGTTAAATATTCGATTTATTTGCAAATTTATCTTTTTCGTTAAAAATTCAAAATTATACTTCTGGTTTGAAAAGAGGTATTTTCGAACAAAATTTAAATTATGAATTCTTGGTTGAAATGGAGAATTTTTGAAAAGTATTAAAATTCTTGATTTGAACAGGGATTTTTTCAAAAGAATTTTATTTCTCAGAGGAAATAGAGAATTTTCTTAAAGAATTAAAATTCTGTATTTGAACAGGGAATTTTACGAAAAGAATTAAAATTCTGAATGAAAACAGGGAATCTTTAATCAATTCTGAGCTGGAATTAGAATTTAAAATGGTTAAAATGGTATAATTTTGAACCTTTTTAAATTAATTGATTGATTCTTCAATTTCGAGCATTGAAAATGATAACGGGGACTTATATTTTTGCAACTGGATTTGAATCTTTAAACCCTACAATTTATAAAAGTTTAAAATTGTGTATTTTTGCTATCCAAGGATGTTTAAACTATTTAAAAAGAAAATCATTGAAATTCTAATTTAAGAAGTGTCCAGTTAAACTTTTTCCAATTATTGAGCATTTGAATACAACATTTTTTAATTAAAAACTTTTAAATTTCAATTTTTAAAGTTCAAAATTTAACAGTTCCACTTTGAGTGCTTTCATTTTCATCTCATTTTTTATTACCTCAAGTTGAAATTTTTTTAGCTTTAGTGTTCCATTTTTTAAATTTCATTGACCGTGAAAAATATTTGCGAACCGGGAAAAAACCAGGAATTTATTTCGTCGATTAAAAGGGCCACCCTGTAATTCGAAAATTTGGAGTAAATAAGTGTTCCTATAGATATAACTGGCATCTTTTGTGTGAACATTAGTCACTTTGAGTCACTTTTTACATCCTCATCATTTATGATTGAGAAAGTATTAGAATTATCCTAAATTTGACACTACAGTTTTTCAACGGATCTTCACGTTTCGAGACCCCCAGAATCCGAAAATCAGGTTTTTACGATGGCGTCTGTCTGTCTGTCCGTCCGGCTGACCATCCGTAAACACGATAACTCTCGAAAAAATGAATGGATCCCATCCATCTTTGGCACACCTGTTTTAGGTCACTTTTTAGCTTAAATCAGTCACTTTTTAAAAGTAAATTAGTTTTGTGACAGCCCTGTCTATATTTTATGCAATAGGGACTGTGAGGCCTGTTATTAGAAAATTAATCAAAATCATCCTGTTCCTTTAATTTCTAGCCCGACTGCCTTTCCAAATGCTCAGTTCTGTGGACTCGCCAAACACGAATAAGAAACGCAAACTCATCTCACCAACTCCAGTTGAATGCAAAAGTCCAAAACTGGTGAAAATTACGACCAAGGAGAACGCATTCGATACCGCAACACCAAAAGAACCGGAGGTCATTGATTTAGACGTATCAGGTGAGGATGCTAAGGATAGTGAAAAATCGGCGGAAAAAGAAGTCGATGAGGGCAACGAGAAAGAGTCTATGAGTATTAAGACAACGCCCAAGTCAAAACCGAAGAAATCAGAAGACAAGATTGGAGTAAAGACTGGAGCTCTCACTCGATTTTTTACAAAGACTGAAAATAAAGAAAAAGGTGATTCAAAAGAAGCCAAGAGTGCTGCCGATTCTTCCCCGAAATGTGACTTGGTTAATGGACACAATGACGCCACGAGCAGTGGCGGTAAAAAAGAAGAGTCCAAACATTCAGAAAGTCAAGTGTCTGAATCGGAGAAATCGGAGAAATCCGAGAAAATTGAGGAACAAATGTCGCCCGGAAAATCCGAGTCTGAGAAAGAGGATTCGAAAGATTCTCTGTCATCGTCAAAGGCAACCTCGAAAGCAGACAGTGACAAAGATGAGAACTCGCGGAGCGAGCAGGATCCGCAGGATATGGATGTGTCGAAAATTGAATCGGACACGGAAAGTTCCGGGGATGAAGTGGCCACAGATCAGAGGACTGATAACGATGAAGCTGAGGACAGGAAAAAGTCAGCTGATGGAAAGAGTCTCACACCAGTCACCAAGAAAGAGCGCGACCTTGCTAGACAGAAGAAAATGACTCCCAAACAATTGGAGAAGAAAATTGAGAGGCAGAAGCGACGTGAGGAAAGGCAAAACCAAAGATTGGCAAGTATATTTATTTACTTTTTTAGTCGAATTTTGACGGGGTGTCTATCCTATCTGGAAAAACCTGGAAATGTCTGGGTTTCTTTTTGTTTTTAATCAGGGAATTTTTTTGATAGCTCACTTAATTTTTGTTTTTAATTCCAATTTAAAATTGAGTAACATGCATTGTCGAACATTTTTTTCTTCATATTTTGGCAGTAAGTACTTCTAGAAATAGTGTAGAATTAAGTTCAAAGGTCTATAAGGTCGAGAACAAGGATAAAAGAGGCCCAAGCAGCTACAGCGCTCGAGCTCTCTTTCACGATAGAAAACTTGAAACTCGATTTTCTCGAAACAACATTTTTTGACACCTTCGACAAATTTATTTGGAAACTAATGAACCGATTGACTTGAAATTTGGACAACTCATTCTTCAAATATTGTTATTTAAGAAAGTTATGAATAATTTAACTTGCAAAAATGAGGTCAAAAAATTCAAAAGTCCGCCATTTTTTTTCAAAAAAATTCTGATTGTAGTTCAAACGATAGCCTAAACTATACAGATTATAAATCTTTTATTTTTTAATTTCGAGTCAACCGTTCCCGAAATATTTGAGCGAAAGCTGGAAAGGAGGACATTTTTGAGGCCTCCTTTTTGTAATCAAAATTAATAAAAAAAAAAGAAAAACATTTTTTTTTTATTAGTTCAACCTCTATACCTTACACTGTACAAAAATTGGGAAGGAGCACGTTATTTTTAATATTAAATCCAATTTTTTGAAGAAAAAAAATAAAGACACAGATGATCAAAATCTCCACTTAAATTCTACTATTGCTTATTAGAAATTTAAATTTTAGTTTAAAATTCATCACTTTGATTGAAAATTTATCTATTTTTTTGAAAATTCTTTGTTTTTATTTTGTTGAAAATTAATTGTTTTTTTTTTAACTGCAAATTTTACTATTTAATTTTTGGTTGAAAATTTAACTATTTCAGTTAAAAATTAATCTTTTTGCTTAAAATTCAACTATTAACGTTAAAGGTTAATAATTTCTGTCAAAAATGATAATTTTAGTTTAAAAATATAACTATTTCAGTCAGAGAAAATTTAAATATTCCACTTATGGTTAAAAATTAATCTTCTTTATTAAAAATTAATCTTTTTGGTTAAAGAATGAACTATCTCGGTTAAAAGTTCATTATTTCAGTTGAAAATTCTTCAGTTTGGTTGAAAATTATATTTTTTTAATTGTAAATTTATCTATTGCATTTTCGGTTTGGAAATTGATCTTAGTGTTTGAAAATTAAAATATTTCAGCTAAATGTCCATCATTTTATTTGAAAAGTGAACTTTTTTGTTGAAAATTCGACTATAATTGATGTTTCGTCACTTTTGTTGAAAATTCATCACTGTGTTTAAAAATAATTTTTTTTTAATTACTTTTTTTATTCGAAAATTAATATTTTTAAATTGAAAATGTAACTTCCCATCATTTCGGTTAAAAATTTAATTATCACAAAAAAAGATTCATATTTTTAGTTGAAAATTCATCTTTTTGGTTTAAAATTGAACTATTCCGGTTAAAGATTGATCATTTTAGTTAAAAATTAATCAATTTCATTGGAAATTACTCTTTTTTAAACTTAAAATTTTATGTATTTAATTTTTGTTTGAAAATTCACATATTTCAGTTAAATATTCATTTTATTTTCAAATTTATCTTATCTGTTGAAAATTTCAGTTTAAGATTCATCATTCTAATTGAAAATTTATCTCTTTTGTTGAAAACTGAGCTGTTTTGTTGAAAATTCGTTTTTGTCTTGGCTGAGAATTACATTTTTTTCTTGTCAATTATAATTTTTTAACTGAAAATTTAACTATTTCATTTATGGTTAAAAATTGATCTTTTTAAGTTCTGAATTCTACTATTTTGTTGAAAATTCATGTATTTGGTTGAAAAATGGTCTTTTTGGTCGAAACTAATCATCTTGTTTGAAAATGCAAGTACACCAGTTAACTATTCATCATTTCATTTCAAAATTGATCTTTTTGGTTGAAAATAAAACTACTTGGTTGAAAGTTAAAATTTTTTGTTTTATTAAACATTTAATTTTTTCGGTTTAATATTTATCTTTTGCAGTTGTTTTATAATTTTATTTGAAAATTGATTACTGGTTGAAATTTTTCTTTTGTGTACGTTTAAAATTATTTATTTCATCTGGAAATTTAACTATTACATTTATAGTTAAAAGTTTATGTTTTTTAGTTCTGAATTCAATTATTTCTTTGAAAATGTATGTATTTTGTTGAAAGAGGGTCTTTTGGATAGAAATTAATCTTATTTAAAAATTCATCTTTTTCGTTAAAAATTCAAGTACACAGGTTAACTATTCATCATTTTATTTAAAAATTGATCTTTTTAGTTGAAAACAAAACTATTTGGTTGCAAGTTCAACTTCTTAATTTTGTTAAAAATTCATATTTTTGGTTTAAAATTTATCTTTTGCAGTTGTAGATTCATAATTTTTGTTCTGAATTCATCTCTTTTGAATGAAGATTCAATTACTTAGATGACAGTTGCTCTTTTGTTACAAATTAATTTATTGTTGAAGATTCACAGTTTTAATTGAAAATTATTTATTAATTTATATTTATTTTATTTATTAAATATATTAAATATATTTAAATAATTTTTGAAAGAGAAAATTTAAATATTTATTCAGTTATTTTGTCGAATATTCGGCTTTTGGTAGAAAATTCATCTTCTTGGCTGACCATTAAACTATTTCACTTAACCCTTAATAATTTTACTTAAAATTTTACCATTCTGGTTTAAAATTAAACTATTCTTGTTAAATATTCATCATATTAGTCAAAAATTAAAGTAATTTTTTGAAAATTCGATTTTTTTCTTTATTGTTTTTTATCTTTATTGTTGGAAATTCATTATTTTTGTTAAATTCTAACTATTTGGTTCAAACTGGTATTTTTAGTTGAAAATTTAACTTTTTGTTAAAAATTCATATATATTTTTTTAAAAACTCTCTAGTAAAATGATAATTTTTCCAAGAAAAAAATATTAAATATATTAAATAAATATATTAAATATATATCTATTTATTAAATAAAAATTGTATTTTTGGTGAAAAATTAATTTTTCTATTTTAAAATTAATCTTCTTGTTTAAAAATTTATCTTTTTTGGTTGAAAATTTAACTACTCCAGTTAAAGATTCATAATTTAATTTGAAAATGTATTACTTTTGTTGAAAATTGAACTATTTTGTTGAAAATACGTTGTTTATTGTTATTAAATTTATCTTTTTTGGTTGAAAATTTAACTACTCCAGTTAAAGATTCATAATTTAATTTGAAAATGTATTACTTTTGTTGAAAATTGAACTATTTTGTTGAAAATACGTTGTTTTTTTTGTTTGTTTAAAATTAATTTTTTCAACTGGAAGTTGAAGTTATTATTGGTTGAAAAAAAGCTATTTTTTCGAAAATTAATTTTTATACTGAAAATATAACTATTTAATATTTGCTTGAAAAATTATCTCAAGTTGAAAACTTTGTCTTTTTTGGTAGAAGTCAATCTTCTGAGCTGAAATCAATCTTTTTAATAAAAATTTATTTATTCTAGTTAAAGACTCATCATTTTTGTTGAAAATTCTTTGCTTTAGTTGGAAATTAATTTTTTTACTGAAAATACAACGATTTAATTGCGGTTTGACAATTTATCTTTTTAATTTGGTTAAAAAATCGTCTTTGCCGTAGAAAATTGATCTTTTTGGGTTGAAAATATGAATACTTGGTTAAAAATTGAACTCTTTCCCCGAAAATGTATCTTTTGGTTTAAAATCCATCTATGCGAGATAAAAATTCATCTTTATTGTTGGAAATTCATTATTTTTGTTAAATTCTAACTATTTGGTTCAAACTGGTATTTTTAGTTGAAAATTTAACTTTTTGTTAAAAATTCATATATATTTTTTTAAATCATCTTTCTTGGTAAAAAGTTAAGCTTCCTGTTTGAACATTAAATCATCTTGTTAGAAAAATTCTCTTTTTTTGCTTGAAAATTCAAGTATTGCATTTAAATATTCATCATATTTTTCAACTAAATAAGATAAATTTTCCACCAAAAATGAAATAGTTAAATTTTCATCTAAGAAAATTATTTTTTTATGATATAGTTCAATTTTAAACTAAAAAATATAAATTAAAAAAAAACTCTCTAGTAAAATGATAATTTTTCCAAGAAAAAAGTTGAATTTTTAATCCAATAAATGATTTATAAACAAAAAAAATGAATTTTCAACCAAATAGATGAATTTGAATGCATTTTTTTACAAAAAATGATTTTTTAACCAAATGGTTGAACTTCCAGTTAAAAAGATAAAAGGTTTTACCAAAAAAGACTAATATTTTACAAAATGTATGAATTTTTAACCATAAAGATACATTTCCTATCCTAAAAGAAACATTTTCAATGAATTTGATAAATCTTTACCCCAAAAACTGAATTTTTAACCAAATATTTCAACTTCGAACAGAAAATGTGAAAATAATTTTTATTTTAGGACAGGGAGTTTCGTTAAAGAAATTATATTTCACTTGTAACAGGCAATTCTTTGCATGTAATGTGAATTTTTTAAAAAGAATTATCATTCGAATTTAGAATGAAGAAATTAAAAAAAAATCTCTCTTCCAGGTTAGAATTCGTGACAATTAGTGTTCCCTCTTCTAAATTGTAGATAAAGAAAGTATGTACTTTAAGCAGTTTTTAGAGTAGAAGTATTATTTCAAAGAAAAAATATTTTTGAATTCTAATAAAAAATTTGTTTACATTGATTGTTGCGAATTCATCTTTTTTTCTTGTTAAAAATTCGACTACTTTATTCAAAGTTAAACTCTTTTGTTAAAAATAATTCATTTTTTAAGATTTGTTGGTGAAAATTAATTTTTTTGGCATAAAATTCAAATATTCTAGTTGAAAATTCGTCACTTTGGTTCAAAATTAATTTCTTTAACTTAAAATTTAATTTCCATTGTTCTATTCAACTATTTCGTGGAAAATGCACGCATTTTGTTAAAAAAAATTATTTTCTTTTCGGTAAAAAATGATATTTTCCCTTAAAAGTCAATCTTCTTGTTTAAAGATTCTTCTTAACGGTTAAAAATTCAAGAATTCCAGTAAAATATTTCTCATTTTAGTTGAGAATTCATCTCCTAGGTTGGAAATAAAATTATTTGGTTAAAATTAAACTCTTTTGTTTGATAATTTTTTTTCGAGGTTGATCGTTTAATTAAAAATTAATTTCTTTGAATGGAAAATTAGCTGGTTGATTAAAAACTTGTTTTTTCTTTGGATGTTTTCTGGTTGAAGCTTTGTTTTAAAATGAAAATGTAATTATTCCAGTCGAATATTCCATAATTTTTAGTTAAAAATTCATCTCGTTGGTGGAACATTCATTTTTTGATTAAAAATTTAATCATTTTTTTGGTATCATCTTTCTGGTATGAAATTGAACTATTCTAGTTAAATATTTACAATTTTATTCGTCAATTCAAGACATTGTTTTAAAATGTAACTAACTCTCTGGAAGATATATTTTTTTTTCAAGTTAATTTTTGTTTTTGAAAGTAATTTTTTAACTAAAAATTTAACTTATTTCAATTGAAACCTCTACAGTTGTAGTTGAAAACGCATCAGCTTGGTTAAACATTAATTTTTGTAACTTAAAATTTAAATATTTCAGGTTTGGTTGACAGTTGATCTTTTTTAGTCAAAAGTAATGTTTTTATTTGAAAACTCAACTACTATTTCCGTTGAAGACTTATTTTTTTTAGTTGAAAACTCATATGTTAGCTTTACAACTAATTTTTTAGCTAAAAGTTTTACTATTACTTTTCGGTGAAAAGTTATTATTTTTTTAAATGAAAATTTAAATATTTGTTTGAAAATTTGTCTTCTTCAATTAAAAGTTCAACTATTTCGTTAAAAATTGGTGTATTTTGTTAAAAAATGGTATTTTTGGTGAAAAATTAATTTTTCTATTTTAAAATTATTCTTCTTGTTTAAAAATTTATCTTTTTTGGTTGAAAAATTTAACTACTCCAGTTAAAGATTCATAATTTAATTTGAAAATGTATTACTTTTGTTGAAAATTGAACTATTTTGTTGAAAATACGTTGTTTTTTTTGTTTGTTTAAAATTAATTTTTTCAACTGGAAGTTTAACTTTCCATTTTTGATCCGCCGGATCGCCACCCTGATAATTATTTTCATATAATGAACTTTTTATCATTTTTTAACGATTCTAGAAAAATCAATATAGAAAATCGTTATTAGAAAATAATGTTAAAATATGGCTAGTAGTGATCCAAAACATAGAGAGGCCGTAAAAGAATCACGTAATTTCAAAAGTTGAAAGATTTCAAATTCTTTAATCTATTTCAAGGAATTTAATGGGGTTTCCAAAAATATTTCAAGTAATCCTGAAGTATTTCATCTGTTTTTAAGAGATCTACAAATATTCGTAAGCAGTTTCCTTTAAGGAGTTTCGTAAGATTGCGAAATATTTCAAATAATTTTAGACGATTTAAAAGATTTCCGGAAATTTTAAGTTATTTCAAAATATTTCAAGTATTTCAAAATTTGTTAATAATTTTGTAAACTTTCTGCATATTTGAAGGGTTCTATAGAGAATCTTCGAAAATAAATAAAAGGAAATTAAGTTTCCAGGGGTTTCTTTAGGTTCCAAAGATTTCTAGGGTTTTGAACGTTTTTTATCAGAAGTTTAATCATTAAGATCAATTTAATTAATATTTAATAGATTTAAAAGAATTTCAATCAATTAAAAAATTAAGTATTTAAAATAAATTTTTAAGATTCTCAGAGATTTTAAGAGATTTGTAGAGAACTTTGCGAATTAAATGAAATTAACTTTCAAAGGATTTTGAGCGATTTCAAAGATTTTAAGGCATATAAACATATTTCAAGAAATTCTAAAATCTAGGGATTTAAACGGATTTTGTACAATTTTGATGAATAACTTTAATTTAAATGTTCAAGAGATTTCAATTGACTTCTGCTTATTCTGGAAAATGTTTCTGTTTCCAAATGAAAGATTTCAAGGGATTTTAAGGTATTTTAAAAAATTTCAAGCGATTTCATGAATTTAAAGCAAATTTTTTAAGACTTTTGTGGGATTTCCAAACATTTAAAGGTATTTCAAGGGATTTCCATTAAGGAATTTCATAAGATTTCGAAATATTTCAAGGGTTTTTTGTGAATTTCCCAGATTTCCGGGAATTGTAAGAGTTTCGAAAAGGTTTCAAAGAATTTTTAAGGATTTCTTAATATTTAAAGGGATTTCTAGATAATTTTTTAAAATAAATTATATGAAATTTCAAGGAATTCCTAGGAATTTGAAACATTTTTTGGATTTGAACTTTTTTACAATGCTAAGGAGAAGAAATTACATTTTATAAAGTTTTTTAAGATTATAAGGGATTTTTTTAGATTTCTAGCGATTCCAATGATTTCTAGGAATTTCGAGAGAACTGCGGAGAATAAGTTAAATTTTATACTATTTCCAAAGATTGCTTTGGAATTTAAATAAATTTTATCAGATTTTCAAAAATTTCAAGAATTTTTTCATAAAATTTGGAGAAAAAAAGTGTAATGAAACATGAAGCGATTCCTGTGGAATTTCCAAAGATTTCAAGGTATTTTTAGGGAAAATAAGTTAAATGAAATATCAAGACATTTCGAGGGATTTATAATTTATTTTCACGGGAATGCGAATGATTTTCGCTCACTTTAATGGATTTTTAACGATTTCAAGGGAAAAGATTTCAAGGAATTTTAAGGTATTCCAAAGGATTTCAAGAGATTGAAAAATTTCCAAGTGATTTAAAAGAATTTTGTAGGATTTCCAAAGATTTAAAGCGATTTTTATAGAACTTTAAAAATAGTGAAAATTAATTAAATTTCAAGGGATTTCTATCGATTCCAAGACTTTCAGAATATTTGAAGGATTTTATATAACTTTTATACAATATGGCTAAGGGGACCGAATAGAATTCTTTTGTCATTTTTTAAAACTTTGGTCAAAAAGTTAAGAACAGAATTGTTGCTTTTATTATTAAAGAATCACTTAAAAATAAAATGTTTTTTCTTTCAGAATTAAAATTCCGCATTTGAATTTGTACAGGGTGGCTGCTGGACCGGGAAACCGGAAAAACCTGGAAATTAGTTAAATTGTGCTCTTTTTCAATTATGATATTACTCAGTTTAGAATGCGTAATTCGAAAATCTTTGTGTGAATATAAATTAATTGATGACTTTTAAAATTGAATTCACTTAAAGATTTAAAGAGTAAATAATAATTGACTGTACAAAAGGATTCGGCATCAGTTCACAATTTGAGAATTTCTAGATTCTAACGTCCAAAATTAAAATGTTTCAATTAGAAAGTCTTAAACAAATGTGAAAACCCTACTGAAACTTTATAAGCTATTTATAATTTTTAAATAACTTAAAAATAATATATTTGTAATTGAAGGCTTTTATTAAATTTCAGGCTAAAATATTCTATTTTTAAATCATGCAATTTGAAATTTTTCAATTAAGGAACAGAACAGTTAATTAATATTTAGAGATATCTGACTCTTTATTTAAAATCCGTAATTATAAATTAAATATTCATAACTAAACAAAAAAAACTTAACTTTGAAAGTTACAATTTTATTGTTCTATTTAAGAAAATTTCATTTGTGAGTCAAATTATTGAATGTTGACGTTATAAATAACACTTGAACGCCTATTATTCTTAGAAAAAATTCGTGTAAGTTGAAGAGATATTTAGAATATTAAAAAAAATTCAAAATTACTTGTGCCAAAATTTCGGTGCAGATATCCCACGGCCTAATTTAAAACAGAATGTTGATATTGGCAGATTTTGAACCAAAAATTAAGAAGCTTTTTAAAATTTTTAACAGTCTTCAAAAGGATAATATTTTTTAATATTGCTAGGAAAATTGAAAATGATTTTTATTTTGAAAAATTACTTGAAATTCGAATAATTTAAAAATATATTTACAAGTTGTGAAAGACTTTTAATTACATTTTTTAATTTGAGAAAATTTATTCAAGATCTTGAAATAAAATTTCGAAGCATTTTAAGGATCTTTAAACTTTTTAAAATAAAAATTATTCAACTTTAAGCTAGAATTTATCCAGAATAATAATAATTTTGACTTGGAACCCGGGAATTTTCGAATTTTAAAAAACTCCGAGCAAGTACTGGAAATTTCCGAAAAGGAAAAAAATTCTGAATTGGACCAGGAGAAGGGAATGTTTAAATTAAAATAAATTCCGAACTGGAACAGGGAACTTTTAATAGAATTAATAATATTTTTGAGTTGAAACGGGACATTTTCGAAAAAAATAAAAATTATGTATTCGAACAGGGAGTTCGATTTTTTAGATTTCATTGAATGAGGAAAATGTTGAGAACCGCGAAAATCTGGGAAATTACCGGGATTTTTTTCATTGATTAAAACGGCCGCCCTGTCGTAGTAATTTACAAAATTTAAGAAAAATCAGAAGAATAAACTGAAATCAGCCTCAAAGCCAGCTGAAAATTTGAAACCAATATATTTTTAATATTACAAAAAAAAATGTATGCTATTGACATTATTTTTTGTCTTTGAAGCGAATTCGAGCCCTTTAAAGAAGTATTTTCAATCATGTGATTATTTTAGGAAAGGGAAAAGAAGAAGGAAGAAGAGAGACAGATGCGCAAGAAGGAAAAGGAAGAGAAAAGGAAAGAGAAGGAGGAAAAGGACAAGGCTGAGAGAGAACTGAGAAAGAAAGAGAAAGAGCAGAAGGAACTGAAAAAACAAATGGAAATTGAGTAAGTCTTTTCTTTTTCTAATGTTTACTTTCATATCAGGCACGTATCTACAAACTGGTAGTGAAAATTTGATTAAAATTCCTTAAATATTATAAAATTTCTTTTGATGCTCCTTGAAATATTAAAAATCCTTTAAGAGCCCCGTAAAATTTCATGAAATTAGATATTTCCTGAAATCCTGGAATATTTATTGAAAAACCTTAAGAGATTTTGAAAACCCCCTAAAATCAATTCAAATCCGAAAAATGTCAGGGAATTTTTTAATAAGTCAGGTATTTTTTTCGAAAAAATGCTTAATTTTTTTGGTTGGATTGCGATTTAGAATTGCATCATAATGATTTTATATTTGTAAAAGTAGCTTTTTTATTATTCTTCAACTGCAAATTCAACTATTCAACTGTCTTTTTTTAATTAAAATATTTTTTGGTTGAAATATCAACCACTACATTGTTCGTTCACAATTCATCTTTTTCAAATGAAGATTTAATTACTTGTGTAAAAGTAAAACTTTTTTGTTAAAAATGAATTTTTTTGTGTTTAGATATTCGTAATTTTTATTGAAAATTCATCTTTTTCGTTGAAAATAAGCTATTTTGTTGAAAATTCATTTTTTCTTTCGCTAAAAATTAGTTTTCTTCACTGAAAATTTAACAATCAATTTGAAACTTTTTACTGTTTTGTTGAATTTTTTTCGTCATTAAATTTTTTTAATATTGAAATTGTAACTATTTAATTTTTGGTTGAAAATTTATCTTTTTCAGTGGAAGATTGAACACTTTTGGTAGAAATTAATCTTCTTAGTTGAAAATTAATATTTTTGTTGAAAATTCAATTACTCTAGCTAGAGATTCATAATTTTAGTTAAAATTTAATGTTTTTGTTGTAAAATTTAACTATTTCAGTTTAATATTCCATCATTGTAGTTAAAAATTTATCTCCTTGGTTGAAATTTCATTTTTGTAATGAAAAATTCAACTAATTCAGTTAAATATTGATCTTTTTTATTAATAATTATAATATTTCAGTTAAAAATTCATAATTTTAGTTAAAAACTCATCAGTTTGGTTGTAAATTAATTTTATTAACGTAAAATTTAACTATTCCGTTTTCGGTTGAAAATTGATTTTTCTTAGTTAAAAATTCAACTATTTAGTTGAAAATTCATGTATTTTGTTTAAAAAAGCGTATATTTTTTTGTATAAAATAAATCTTTTTGTTTGAAACTTCATCTGTTTGGTTGAAAATAAATTCCAGTTGAAGATTCATAATTTTGTTCGGAATATTTGATTTTTTTATTTGAAAATTTAATTATTCGATTTGTGGTTGAAACCCGATCTTTTCGTTAAAATTCCAGTTATTTGCTTAAAAATTGATTTTTCCAGTTGAAAATTCAATTATTTGGTTGAAAATTTGTGAATTTTGTTGAATTTTCGAGCCGAAACTACGAATTTTCTACAAAAAAGTTTTTCATTTAGAATTAATTTTTAATTAAAATATAATAATAATTTTCTTCATAACAGTTTAGTTTTGTATGAATAGTTGAATTTTATAAAAAATTGTTGAATCTTCAAGCCAAAAAGACGAAGTTTCTATGAAACAGTTGAATTTTCAACTCGAAAATATGAGTTTTGGACAAAAAAGTTAATTTACAACCAATAAGTTGAATTTTCAACAAAATAGTTAAATATTCAGTTTAAAAATTTGTTTGAACCAAGAAAAAAGGAATTTTCAACAAAAAAATTCAATTTTTAATCGAAACAGATTAAATTTTAACCAATAAAGGAGAAATTTCTACAAAAAAAAGATGAATTGTTAAACGAAGGAGATGAATTTTCAACAAAATAGTTGAATTTTCGAGACAAAAAGACGAATTTTTAACAAAACAGTTGAATTGTCAATCAATAAGTATGACTTTTTAACAAAATTGTTAAATTTTCACAAAATAATAAAATGCCTAACAAAACAAAACAATGAACTTTTAAAAATGTATCTTAAAGTTGAATTTTCAACTTAAAAATGTGACTTTTCAACTAAAAATGTAGTAGTTTATATTTCATAAAAAAAATACTTGAATAAAAAATCAAAAGAACAGTTGAATTTAAGCAACAAAGACGAATTTTTAACAAATTGCATTCAATGAAATATTTTGAACAGTGAATAATGCGATGTTGATCCAAATTTGATATAAATCTTGGTATCCGAAAATTTGTTTTAAATCTCATTCTTGAACACCGTGAAAGAGATTAATTCTCAACCCAGAATTTCAAAGTCGAATTTTCAAATTATAAGGCGAATTTCTAGTTAAAAAAATCGAACTTTCTGCCCACAATAGAGAAATTTTCTACAAATTAGTTGAATTTTGAATCAAAAGAGATAAATTTTGGGTCAAAAATATAATAGTAGACTTTTAAAATTTACAGATGGATTATAATTGATAAGGTCGATTTTTCTGTCTGTTATGACACTATCTTGTCACTATTTTAAAAAAATTTATAAAACTATTTACACTATTTCTTATCTCTAAAAAAAATCTCCCTATGTTTATAACATTTTCCGCCCCTTTTTAGGCAAAAGCAGAAGGAAAAGGAGGCGAAAGAAGAGGACCGACGAAAGCGAGAGGAAGCAAAGGAGGAGGAAAAGCGAAGGAAAGAGGAAGAGAAGCTTGAAGCCGAAAGGAAAAAGCAAAAGGCAGCCTCAACTTTTGCGAGCTTTTTCGTTGCTAAAAAACCCACCGAATCCAAGATTGTCACCGAGCAAAAGGACACTTTAGTGTCGAAAAATTTCATGCCATTCGAAGTGAAAGCAGACATGAGGGTGGCACCGATTTGTCGTCGAAATATGTCTGAAGATCAGAAATTGAAATTTGACGAAGCTCGGGTGAAACAAAGTGTAGATAAGTCGAAACTTTATGTGGAGGAAATTAGGAGCAAGCTGGTCACGAAGAGAAAATCCGGAAAAACGTGGCCTTTCGAGTTGAAGGATGACGAAGATGACGTTGTTATAATTGGTAATTCAAATAGTCTCTATTTATTTTTTCTGACGGGCCGCCTAACCGTGAATTTATTTTTTTTTGCCGGGATTTTTACAAATTTGTAGAAAAAAAATCCGTTCAACTTTGATTTCAACCGTTTTTTTTTTTTTTGAATAATATATTAAATTGTTGTCTTCTTCAATTGTGATATCATTCAGTTTAGAATACGTAATTCGAAAATCATTAACGTTAAAAATGTTCCATTTTAGATTTTTAAGCGTAGAGTTTAATTAAAAGAATTTTAAAGTGCAGTTTTAATGACTTAAACAATTTAAAATTATAAGCGTTTTAAATCGAAGATTTTTGATAAGAAGCGTTTTTAGTTGAGCAACTGTGAATTAATTAATGATTTTTAAAATTGAATTGTACTTTAAGACTTACCAAATAAATAATAATTGTTTGTACAAAACGATTCGGAATCAATTCAAAATTTAAGAATTTCCAGATTTTAACGTTATTAATTCAACTGTTTGAATTGGAAAGTCTTAAAAAAATATAAATGCCCTATTAAATCTTTAAAAAGTATTTTCAATTTTTAAATAACTTCCAAATCATATATTTATAATTAAAGGCTTTTATTAAATTTCAAATATAATTTCAGTTTAAAATATTCGATATTAAACCATGCAATTTGAAATTTTTTTTAACTAAGAAAAAGAATAATTGCTTAATATTTAGAAATACCTGACTGTCCATTTAAAATCAGTATTTATAAATTATATATTCAAAACTAAACAAAAAAACGTAAGTTTGTACGTTACAATTTTAATTGTTCTATTTAAAAAAAAATTAATTTGTGACTCAAATTGTTGATTTTTTATGTATAAATAATAATTGAACACTTATTATTCTTAGAAAAATTGGAGTAAGTTGAAGAGATATTTAAGAGATTTGAAAAAATTCAAAATTAAATTACAATTTTAAATGATTTTAAATTCCAAAATTTCGGTGTAAAGAGCCCACGGTTTTATTTAAAACAATATATAGATTTTGGCAGATTTCCAGCAAAAAAAATATAAGTTTTTTCAGAATTTTGAAAGGTTTCAGAAGAATAACATTTTTTAAGATTTTTAGGAAAATTGAAAATGATTTTTTATTTTCAATCTTTGAAAAATTTATGGTTGAAACTGGAATTTACCCAGAATAATAATAATAATAATAATAATTCTGACTTGGAACCGGGCATTTTCAAATTTTAACAAACTCCGAGCTAGTACTGGAAGTTTTTTTAAAAGGAACAAAATTCTGAATTGGAACAAGAAGTTTTTCCAAAGAATTCTATTTCTTAGTTGAAACGGAAAATTTTCGAAAAGTATTAAAATTCCGGATTTTAACAAGGAATTTTAAATTTTTAATCAATTCTGAGGTGGAACTGGAATTTATTCAGGAGAATAACAATTCTTAAGGGTTCTAATTATATGTTGCAATGGAATATTTTCGAAAAAATTAATGTTATGAATTGGAACAGGGAATTTTACAGATAAATTCTAATTCTTAGTTGAAACGGAGAATTTTGGAAAAGTATTAAAATTCCAGATTTGAACAAGAAATTTTCAATTTTTAACCAATTCTGAGTTGGAACTGGAATTTATTCAGGAGAATAACAATTATGTATGGAAAAATAAATTTGCAGGGTGGCTGCTATACCGGAAAATTGGAAAAAACGGGGAAATGACAGTGCATTTTTTGACCGGGAATTTTACAAATTTGTAGAGGAACAATCTGTCCACGATCGATTTCAAACATTTTAAAATAATTAGTTGATTCGCGATGTTTTTCAGTTATGCTATTATTTCGCTTACAATGCGTTGTTCAAAATTTTTGTACAATAAAAATTTTTATTCTTAAGCTTACATTTTTAATTTAAAGAATTTTAAATGCTTTCTTAAAGACTCGGAAAAATAAAAGATAAAAGCCTTTGATGTTGAAAATTTGGAATAAAAAAATTTTGTTTAATTTATCTGTCCTTTAAGTAATAAAAAGTGAACAAACCCGATTTGGCAAAACGATTTGGAATCAGTTCAAAATTTAAGAATTTTTAGATTTTAACGTTAAAATTTAAACGGTTTCAATTTGAAAGTCTTAGTCCTTAAACAAATATGAACGTGTGACTGAAAGTTTATAAACCATTTTAAACTTAAAAATAACTTCATAAGAATATATTCTTAATTAAAAGATTTTATTAAATTTAAAATATTATTTCAGTCTAAAATATTCAATTTTTAACTCATTCAATTTGAAATTTTTAATTTAAAAAAAATTAATTATTGAATATTTAAAAGTAAAGAATCTTTAACTGCATTTTTTGCCATAGAAATTTCACTTACATATTAAGCATTTTTCAAATACAACAAGTATTTGAAAAATGCTTAATATGTAAGTGAAATTTTTAAATTTTGATTTATAATTCACAAATAAACATTTGTAGAAAAAATTTGAATAATTTTAAGAGATATTTAGGAGTTTGAAAAAGATTAACAATTATCATGCAAATTTTAGAAAGTTTTTTCAAAATCTTCTAGAATCTTTTTTGAAAATTTTGTTTAAATCTTTGAAAAACTTCTTAAATGTTTTCTTAAAATAATTCTTCAAAATAAAAAATGTATTTAATTTTCCTATGAATCATAAGAGAATGTTTTTATTCTTTTAAAGCATTTAACAATTCTTGAAAAGAATCCAATTTTTTTCTTTAAAATCTGTGAAAATCTACATTTTATTTTATATTTGGCCATCATTTCAAGCTTTAAATTAAGTTTGAATCTTTTCAAAACTTCTACATATCTCTTAAAATTACTCAAATTTCGCCTACAAATAAAAATGTTCAATTTCTATTTATGCATCAAAACTGTACAGAAATGTTCTAAAATTTACAGGATTTTCTGAAAATTGTAGAAAACATTCAATTAATTTTGACAGATATTTAGAAGTTCTGAAAAAATTTCCAAAATAATTAAAAATTTAAAACAAATTTAGAACAACTTCTAGATTTCTCAAGATTTTAAAATAAAATGTTCAAGCTTTCCAAAGATGTTTAAACTATTTAAAAAGAAAATAATTGAATTTCTAATTTAAGAAGTTTTCAGTTAAAAAATCTTCAATTTTTCAATATTTCATTTTTCTTGTCTAAAATTCCTTAAAATTATATAATTTTGAAAATTTGGAAGTTCATTGATTGATTTTTTAATTTAGAGCATTGAAAATGATAACGTGGATTTATATTTTTTTTATTGAAAAATGTTAGTACCTTTAATTTTATATGCGTCAATTATTGAGCATTTGAATACAACATATTTTAATTTAAAACTTTTAAATTTCAATTTCAAAAGTTCAAAATTTGACAATTCCACTTTGAGTGCTTTCATTTGCAGCTCAGTTTTTATTACCTCAAGTGGAAAATTGTTTATCTTTAGTGTTCCATTTTTTTAATTTCATTGATCGTGAAAAATGTCTGCTAACCGGGAAATGACCGGGAATTTATTTCGTCGATTAATACGACCACCCTGATTTTTCAAACAAAATTATAATTCTGGGTGGAAAAGAGGTATTTTCGAAGAAAATTTAAATTATGAATTGGAACAGGTGCTTTTACAAAAAATTCCAATTCTTAGTTGAAATGGAGATTTTTTGAAAAGTATTAAAATTCTTGATTTCAACAGGAATTTTTTCAAAAGAATTTTATTTCTAAGAGGAAATAGAGAATTTTCTTAAAGAATTAAAATTCTGGATTTGAACATTGGAATTTATCCAGGAGAATAACGATTCTCAATTGAAAATTAAATTTTTCAAACAAAATTATTATTCTATGTTGAAACGAGGTATTTTAGAGAAAATTTAAATTATTAATTGAAACAGGGAATTTTACAAAAAAATCTAATTTTTAAAATTTATTGAAATGGAGAATTTTTGAAAAGACTTAAAATTCTGTATTTGAATAGGGAAATTTAAGAAAAAAATTTAAATTCTGAATTTAAACAGGGAATTTTTAATCAATTCTGAGCTGGAATTAGGATTTGAAATTGTTAAAATGGTACAATTTTGAACCTTTTTAAATTCATTGATTGTTTCTTCAATTTCGAGCATTGAAAATTATAACGGGGATTTATATTTTTGCAACTGGATCTGAATCTTTGAACTCTACAATTTATAAATGTAAAGAAATTTAATTTTGCAGTTTAACTGCATTTAATTTAAATTTATTCTATTCTTAGAAATATATTATAAATCTTGTAAATCTATTCTTAGAAAAATTTCGAGCAAGTTGAATAGAGATTTAGAAGATTTGAAGAAATTCGAAATTAATTTAAATTTTGAAATTATTTCAAATAATTTAAACGAAGTGTCTACGTGTGCCGACAAAATCCGACTATTGGAACCCAAATTTCGGTGCAAACAGGCCGCGGCCTGATTTAAACTCAAATTTAGATTTTGGAAGATTGCGAACAAATAATTTAGGAGCTTTTTAAGAATTTTGACAGGCTTCACAATAAAAAAAAAAACATTTCCTAGGAAAATTTAAAATGATTTTTTATTTTAATAAACTAATTTCAAATGGGAATTAAAAAATTTAAATAAATTTCGAGCTGGAACAGGGAATTTTTTTGAAGAATCAATTCTAAGTTGAAACGGAATATTTGTGAAAAAATTTTAATTATGAATTGGAACAGGGAATTTTACAGAAAAATTCGAATTCTTAGTTGAAACGGAGAATTTTCGAAAAGTATTAAAATTCCGGATTTGAAGAAGGAATTTTCAATTTAAAAAATTTAAATTATTTAAATTGAAAATTTAAATTATGAATTGAAACAGGGAATTTTACAAAAAAATCTAATTTAAAAAATGTTTTGAAATGGAGAATTTTCGAAAAGAATTAAAATTGTTGATTTAAACTTTAAATTTTTGTATTAGGAAAAAGTATTATTATTGATTAATTAGCAATATTTGACTGTTCATTTAAGACGAGTAAATTGAAAGCAAATATTTAAAAGTAAACAATTTAAGACTGAATTGTTTGACAAAGAATTGTCATCAGTGAAATTGTTGAATTTTAATGTATAAATGACAATTGAACAGTTATTATTTGTGGACAAATTTTAAGTAATTTTAAGAGATATTTAAAAGTTTTAAAAAGGCAAATTTAAAGAAAATTTCCTTAAAATTTTGCAGATTCTTTTCTGACAATTTTGTAAATCCTTTTAAACCCTTTTAAATATTCTCTTATAATAATTTTTCAAAATGAAAAATCATTTTCAGTTTTCCTAGGAATCTTAAGAAATAGTTTTTATTCTTTTGAAACCTTTCACAGTTCTTGACAAGCTTCTAAATTTTTTGTTTGGAATCTGCAAAAATCTATATTTTGTATTAAATTAGGATATCATTTCAAGTTTTAAATTAATTTCGAATCTTTTCAAACTTCTATATATCTCTTGAAGTTGCTCGAATTTCTTATGCAAATAATAAGTTTTCAATTGTTATTTATACATCAAAATTCTAAAGAAAGTTTTTTTAATTGGCAGGATTTCCTAAAAATTGTTGGGAAAATTCAATTTATTTTAAAAGATATTTAGAAGTTCTGGAAAATTTGAAAAATATTTTAAAATTTGAACAAATTTAAAACAATTTCTAGATTTCTCAAGATTTTAAATTAAGATTCTAATAATTTCGACGCATTTTTAAACTATTTAAAATAAAAAATTTAACTTCTAATTTGAGTTTTAATAAATGTCAATTTTTCAATGTTTAATGTTTCAAGCTTAAAATTCCTTAAAACAATATAAGTTTGAAAACATTTTATTTCATTGATTGATTTTTTAATTTAGAGCATTGAAAATGATAAAAGAGAATTTATATTTTTGGAATTGAATCTGAATCTTTTAACTCTATAGTTTATGAAAATCAAAACTTCTAAATTTGGCAGCTTTAAATTTTAATTTAATTTTTCAATTTTTTATTTAAAAAATGTTCAATTGAAAAATGTTAGTATTTTATTCGTGTAAATTATTGAGAATTTGAAGACAACATTTTTGAATTAAAAAACTTATAAACTTTAATTTTAAAAGTTCAGAATTAAACAGTTCTATTTTGTAAACCATGCAATTTGAAATTTTTTAATTGGGAAAATTAGCAATTACTTAATATTTAGAAATATCTTAATGTTCATTTGAAATCAATAATTATAATGAAATATTAAAAACTAAATTTCGAACGTTACAATTTTTATTTTTCTATTTTTAAACATTTTAATTTATAAGTCAAATTGTTGAATTTTGATGCATAAATAACAATTTAAATATTTTAAGTAAATATTCAAAAGGATTGAGAAAAATGGACAAAATTATAAAAAATGAATGTAGAAGTTTTTTTTAGGATATTTTCAGTTTATAACCAAATTTAATCATTCAATTTTGAATGTTTTGAGCTTAAAATTGCTTTAAATGGTATAATTTTGAAATTTTTTAATTAATTGATTAATTCTTCAATTTAGAGAATTGAAAATGCTAACGTGGATTTATATTTTTGGAACTGAATCTGAATCTTCGAACTTTAAAATCTATAAAAGTTAAACAAAAATTTAATTTTGAAGATTAACGACATTTAATTAAAAATTGTTAAGTTAAAAAGTGCTAATAGCTTCCATTTTATACGTGTAAATTAATGAGAATTTGAATACAAAATTATTGAATTAAAAAACTTTTAAACTTCAATTTTAAAGTTTAAAATTCAAGGATTCCACTCTTAGTGCTTTCATTTGCAGCTCAGTTTTTATTACTTCAAATGGAAAAATTTTTAACTTTAGAGCATTTTTTAAGTTCATTGATCGTGAAAAATGTTTGCGAACCGTGAATTTTTTTGTTTGATTCAAACGGTCATCTTGATAATTTTATAAATTTGTTATTTCGTCTCCGCTAATGTAGAATGTTAAACTATGATTTTTGTTTATATTTAACTTACAAATTATAAAAATTATTAGTTGAAAATTTCGATGTTAATTCAGTTTCGGAATCAAAAGATTTGAGAAAGATTTCACAAAAAATAGTAAACCAGATTTCTAAGATTTTACACACATTAAAACTATTTAAATGATTTCAAATAAATGCAAAAGATTTAAGAAAGAATTCAAAAGAATACAAGAATTTCAAAGATTTAAAAAAGGGTAGAGTAAAACAGATTTTAAAGATTGTAAAAAATTTCGAATATTTGAAACGATTTCAAAAGGTTTCAAAACATTCCAGAAGATTTGAAAAGATTTCTCTAAGAATTCAAATAATTCAATGATTCCAACAAATAAAAAAGGTTTCACAAACAAAGAATTACAAACAAAGAATTATTTGACAAAGATATCACAAAAATTTTCCAAAGATTTTAAAACTTTCAAAAGATTTGAAAGATTCTACAGATTTTAAAAAGGTTATATTAAAACAGATTTCTAGGATCTCAAACGATTTTACACAAATTAGAAATATTTTAATGATTTCAAATGATTTCATAAAAATTTCAAGGATTTTAAAGATTATTCAGGATTTAAAATATTTTACGATAATTTAATGAGATTCTAAAATATTTCACAGAAATTTCAAGATTTTACAAAGATTTTAAGTACTTCAAGAGGTTTTAACGAATTCAAAAATATTTCAAAACATTTCAAAGTTTCACAGCGATTTCAAAGATATCAAAAACGACTTATGTTCGCAAAACATTAATAATTTGTTTATTTGTGGTTCTGCTTTCTTAAAAAATTGTTAGCCAATTAAAAATGGAATGACTCATTTTTGACGCCTGTAAAAATAGATTATTTTCAGGATAGACCTTGAATTTCGTTCCTAACTTTTTAAAAATTGATTTGCTTGGGCTAAAAATTAACTTTTTTGTTGAACATTTACCTTTTCCGATTTAAAATTAAACTGTCTTGTAAATTTTTGTTGTGTTTTGAAATCTGAAGAATTTGGTGGAAATTTTTTACTATTACCTTGAAAATTGATGCATTTTGTCGAAAATTCGTATTTTTGTAAGAAACTTAATTTTTTGGTTAGAAATTCCATTTTTTTGTTGAAAATTAATCTGTTTTAGGTGAGAATTCAGGTATTTTGTTGAAAATTGGTGTTGGTTGATTAAATCTAACTGTTTTTTATTTTTAATTGAAAAGTTTTTTATTGTAATATCAACCATAAAATTTTTATTTGGAAATTCGTATTTTGTAGATTAAAAATTCAACTCATTGATTGAGGGTAAAACTGTTTACTTAAAATTTCTTTTTTGTTAAGATTTATAATTTTAGTTGAAAATGTATGTAATTTGTTGAAAATCTGTATTTGTTAGTGGAAAATTCGACTATTTTTTTCTTAATTTTATGTATTTTGTTGAAAATTCGTCTTTCTGGTAGAAAATTAAACTATTTTGTTTAAAAAATATGTATTTGTTTTACTATTTGTATTTTGTAACAGAAAAAATTCCCTTTTTTTTTTGAAAATTTTTCGTTGAAAATTGACGAATTTTAAACAAAAATGTATTTTTGGTTGAAAATGAATCTCCTTGTTTCAAAATTCTTTTCTTTATTGTTGAAAATTAAAGTATTCTAGTTTAATATTCACAATTTTAGTTGAAGATTTAGCTTTCAGGTTTAAAATTGAACTATTCCAGTTGAAGCTTTACAATTTTAGTTGAAAATTTATCACTTTGTGTGAAAATGTAACTATTGTTTTTAAAGATAATTTTTCTTTTTGTTTCAAGTTATTTTTTTTTTGTAGAAATTAATTTTTTTAACTGGAAATTTAACTTATTCCAATTGAATATTTCATAATTTTTAGTTTAAAAGTCAACTATTTTAGTTGAAGATTCGTCATTTTCATTTAAAATTCATCAATTAGGCTGAAAATTAATTTTTGTATATCAAAATGTAATTATTTCATTTTTTGGTTGAAAATTCTTTTTTTCGTAATTCAAAATTCACCTATTTGGTTCAATATTTGTCTTCTTTGATTGAAAATTAAGATACTTTATTAACAATTGTATTTTTTGGTAGAAAATTAATCTGATTATTTAAAATTGCATCTTCTTGGTTTAAAATTCAACTATTCCAGTTGAAGATCCATAATTATATTTAAAAAATTTTTTTAAATTATTTTTGTGACACACTTATTTTTTAGAGAAAGAAGCAATTGGTATTGAATAATAATTATTATTATAAACGCTCTTAAGGATAACCGAAAACAATATTATTTTTGACAGGAATTTTCAGGAAATAGCCTGGGATTTTTTAAATTTTTGAGTGCGAACGTGTAAGTAACAATTTATTGCAATGGAAAAATGTGTATAATTGCAGATAACGAAGGCGATCTAAGTCAGAACTGCGTGGATCGAGGGAACCTGGCCGTGGAAAAACATCGTGCAAAATTGTTGATGTTCAATGAGAATCGTCGACCTCCTTATCGCGGAACCTGGAGGAAGAAAAGCTCTTTGATTAATCCTCGTAAACCATTCGTTAAGGATACGGTGAGTTTTTTAGTCTTATTTTTTTTAAAGGGTTTTTCTCCACTCTGGATATTTGCTTTGCGCCCAGATGTGAGAATAGCCAAATAAATGAACAAATAAAATTTTATTGCCCGGGGAAAAAAAAAAGGGATTGAATTTAAAAATCGTGAATTTACGTCTGATTGTAGCAAAATTCACTTTTTCAATATTCTAATAATTTGGCTGAATTTAGAAGAGTAATTTCTACTTTATCTATAATAGCAGGGCATATGAGTGTATTTATTATATTAAGGATTTATTTACTACTAGATTATTATGTGCGCGCGCTTTCTTTTATACTATTTTTTATCATTTACCCAATTTTCGAATAACTATTTTTTTTGTTAAAATTTGTTACCAGTCGACGTTTTGCTGAAAACCGGGAAATGACTGTGAATTTATTTTTTGACCGGGAATTTTACAAAAAAATTTAGAATAAAAATTTTGTCCAATTTTGATTTTAACCGTGTTTCAAATAATTTGTTAAATTGTGATTTTTATAAATTATTATATCATTCAGTTTAGAATGCTTAATTTCAAAAAATTTTCACTTAAAAAATTTTCCATTTTAATTTTTAAGCATATATTTTAGTTTAAAGAATTTTAAAATGCAATTTTAAAGGCTTATAAAATAAAAAAATAGAAGCTTTTAAAATCAAAGATTTTTTTTATAAAAACAAGGTGACCGGCAAACCGGGAATTTTACGCGTTTTTAGAAAAAAAAATCTGCCCAAGTTCGATTTTAATAGTTTTTAAAATAATTAACGTGCAGTAAATAAATGCAGTAAATATAAATAAATAAATTATTTTAGAAATGGATCTGTAAATGTTTCAATCCGAAAGACTGGATAAGGATTGAAATTAATATATCATTTATTCCAATATTTTTAATTCAGAGTCTCAGGTCTTCCTTTATATTATTTTTATATTAAATTTAATACATAAATTTATTAATATATCATTTCTAATAATTTTTTTAGCCATTAAAAAATGTAAACTTGCGTTTTTTTCAACTTAAAAATAACTCCATAATAATATATTCGTAATTAAATTAATGTAGAAAAAGAATGAGTATTTAATATTTAGTAGTAGTTCACTGTTCATTTAAAACGAGTAAATTAAAACCAAATATTTAAAAGAAAACAATTTTAAACTGAATTGTTTTACATAGAAAGCTTTGAGTCTCTAGAATTTCGAAGAGCTTTTTAACTTTTAGCGTTAAAATTTTAATTTACTATTTGAAAAGTGTTTAATTTGTAAGTTAAATTGTTAAATTTTGATGTATAAATAACAATTGAATACTTAACATTTGTAGAAAAAATTTAAGTGATTTTAAGAGATACTTAGAAGTTTTGAAAAGATTCAAAATTAATTAAAAAATGGAAATGAGGTCAAATAATTTAAATGTAATGTTTTAACATTTTGTCCAGAACTACTATCTTTCTGTTACAGTAATTTTTCAAATTGAAAAATCATTTACAATTTTCCTAAGAATCTTAAGACATTTTTTTAAAATTCTTTTGAAGTCTTTTACAGTTCTTAAAAAATTCTTTTTGCTTGAAATCTGCAAATATATACATCATATATTAAATTCGGCTGTAAGTATTTAAAATTGTTTCAAGTTCTAAATTTAATTCGTATCTTTTTATAACTTATAAATATCTCTTAAAACTACTCTATTTTTTACAAATAATAAGTGTTATATTGTTATTTATAAATTTAAATTTTAAGTTTTTTTTTAAAATTTGCAGGATTTTTTAAAAGTTATAGAAAAAAATTCAATTCATTTTTAAATATACTCAAAAGTTCCGAAAAAAAATTCAAAAATTGTTTTGAATTTGGAAAAATGTAAAACTACTTCGAAATTTCTCAAGATTTTAAAATGACATTTTAAAGCTTTTGAAGGATGCCTAAAATATTTAAAATTGAAATAATTTATCTTCTAATTTAAAAACTGTTTAGTTGAAAAAATTATTTTTTAATTTTTAATGTGTCTAGCTTGAAATTATTTAAAATAATATAATTTTGAGAATTTTCAAAGTTCATTGCTTGTTTCTTTAATTTAAAGTATTGAAAATTTTAACGTGCATTTATATTTTTGGAACTTAATCTGAATCTTTGAGCTCTATTAATTGATAAAAGTTCTAAATTTTGCAGTTTATTTGAATTTCATTTAACATTGTTTAATTGAAAAGTGTCAGTACCTTCCAGCTTGTACGTGTACATTTTTGAGCATTTGAATACACAATTTGTGAATTGAAAAACTTTTAAAGTTCAATTTTAAAAGTTTGGAATTTAAGGGTTTCAGTTTGAATGCTTTAATTTGTTGTTTATTGCATATTACTTTAAATGGAAAATTTTTTAGAATATAGTTTGATTTTTTAAATTTCTTTGGTTTTGAAAAATGTTTGCAAGCCGGGGAAAAAACCCGGAACTGACCTGGATTTTTTTTCTTCGATTAAAACGGCCACCCTGTAATAAGTAATTAATCAGTTTATAACATAAAAAGCATTAAAGAATTATTTTTAGTAAAGCTTCCTAATCATTTCGATTCTAAATTTTTAAGAAAATTTGAGTTATTTATAATATTTTTATTTATTCTAGGAAAAATAAAAATATATTCGCACATAATTTCAAAATCAGAATTCAGATGCACATTTCACATCGCAAAACTTTACAAAAATAATTTAACTGGAATGGAGGTATTTTAAACATATTGTGAAAAAGATCGGCTAATAATTAATTAATGTATTCATAACGTAAAAAGCATTAAACTATTATTTTCATTGAGACCTTAAAAATCATTTTTATTCAACTTTTTTTTTATTTTCACTTTCATTTCTGAAAATTTGATTTATTAGTCATCTTTTATACTAATTTCAGAAAAAAAAAATAAAACACATTGACGTATAAATTAAAAAATGAAATGCAGATTTCCATTTTACAACATCACAATTATATAACATTCAAATAAATAATCAATTTATGTCATCTTTCTTTAAGGAACTAAATTTTAATACTTATTTAGTTTAATATTTTGAAAAAATTATTTAGCTAATAATTAATTAATTATTTCACAATATGAGAAGCTTTGAACTATAATTTTCACTGAAGAATTCAATTAATTTTTACATAATATCATTTTTCAAATTTGAACTCTTATTTCTTAAAATCTGATTTAATGATAGAAATTTAACTAATTACAGAAATCAAAAGTTTACATAGAATCAATTAATAGTTAGTTAATCAGTTCACATTATAAAAAGAATTGAACAATCATTTTCATTGAATCATAATAATAATCATATGATTTAAAGAATGTAACATTCCTTGAGTTTGATTTTATAAATTTTTGTCTATACTGTATGAGAGAAAGAATTTGTATTTTTTTCTATGGTAAGAAAAACCGTTTTCTCAATTTTTTTTCTTCAAAAATTGGATTGATCACATTTTACTCACTTACTCCTCAATTATCCAACTTGGAACAGGGAATTTTAGAAAATAATTATCGTTTTTATTTTAGGACAGGGAGTTTCGATAAAAAAATATTATTTCACTTGGAACAGGGAATTTTTTTACATGGAACGGGGATTTTTTTAAAGAATCATAATTTGTATTTAGAAGAAAGGAGTTTAAAAAAACCCTGTTCCAAGTAAGAATTCGCAACAATTCAAAAGTTACCTCTTCGAAATTAATAAAAAAAGAAAGTGCTTCAAGTCGTTTTTAGAGTTTTTTTGAATTAGAACAGAAAGTTTTGTTACATTGCTCGTTGTGAATTTTTTTTTTTTTTTTTTTGTTAAAAATTCAAATCCTTGGGTAGAAAAGTTAAATTCTTTTGTTAAAAATTAATTTTTTGTTTTTAAAGATTCTTCTATTTTGAAAATGTAACTACTTTTGGTAAGCATTATAGATTTTTAATGGAAAATTCAACTATTATATTTTTTGTAGAAAATTTATCTTGTTTTTGATGAAAATTCAACGATTTGGTTGAAAATTGATATTTTTTATTTAGAAATTAAACTATTTGAAAATTTGTGTACTTTGTGAAATATTCGTCTTTTTTGTAGAAAATGAGTTGAAAAATCATCTTTTAGATCAGAAATAAAATTACTTAACTGAAAGTTAATCTTTTTGATTAAAAATTATATTTTTTTTTTATGGTGATTCAATATTTTAATCGAAAATTCATTTTTTTGGTTGACAAATTAGCTATTTGATTAAAAACATTTTTTTGTATGAAAAGAAATTTTTTTAGCCGAAAATTGAACTATTTTGTTGAAAATTTGTTTCTTTTTTAGTTTCAAATTATTATTTTTGTTTGTTTTGAAAATGCAACTATTATTCCAGTTGAATATTCCATAATTTTAGTTGAAAATTCATCTTTTTGGTTGAACTATATTTCTGACGGATAGTTTTTTAAAGTTAATTTTTGGTTGAAAAATTATATTTTTTTTGTTGAAAAATCGTCTTTTTGGTTGAACATTGATTTTTTAAACTAAAACTTAATTATTTTAGTTTTGGTTCATAATTCATCTTTTTTAAATATTTTTTGTTGTTAAAAATTCAACTATTTCAGTCGAAGATTAATCAGTTTAGTTGAAAATTTATCAGTTAGGTTGAAAATTAACTATTTGATTGAATATTTGTCTTCTTTAATTGAAAATACAACTATTTCGTTAAAAATTGATGTATTTTGTTGAAAAGTTGTATTATTTGGTAAAAAATTAATCTTTTTCTTTGAAAATTATTCTTATTGTTTAAAAATTCATATTTTTTGGTTGAAACTTGAAGTATTCTAGTTAGACAGTCACCATTTTAGTTAAAAATTGACCTTTTGAGTTTGAAATTCAAGTGTTCCCATTAAAGTTTCATAATTTTATTTCAAAATTCATTTATTTGATAATTTTTTGCTTTGTTCTGTTAAAGAATAATTATTAAAAATTAACGTCGTGTATTAAAATAAATGTTTGCGCTTTGTGGCGAATATGAATATATAATTTTTATTTGACCGGGAAAATTGTAAAACGTGACCGGGAAAACCGGGAAATGATAAAAATTGAAATCCTTCGCCGAATCACCACCCTGATTTTAACAAAGTTTGCGAAAGATTGCCCTGCATCGATACAAATCACTTGCATATTTTAGAATATAAAGTTTTCCCCTATTCCCTCCTATTTAAGGACCTCCCTCCCCCCCACGGTTTCATGAAACATCCCCCTTTTCACTTTTTTTTTCGTGTAAATGCGAACTGAATTAATATTACTTTGATAAAAAATTCAACTACATAGTTGAAAATTGAACTACTTTGTGGAAAAATTCATTTGTTTGGTTGAAGATTCATATTTTTAGTTGACAATAGGTTTTGTTTAATTGAAAATTCAACTTAAGAGTAAAAATATAATTATTATTTTATTGATTGATATTGATTTAAAACCATGCAGAGAAAAACAACTAATATCAATTATATTTTTTTTTTTTAATTTTAAAATCTTGTTGAAAATTAATTTCTTTTGTTGGTAATTCATTTTTTTAGAAATTATTATCTTTTAAACGAAAATGTAATTATTCCATTTTTGTTGCAAATTAAAATTTTTAATTGAAAATTGATCTCTTCTATTTGGAAATTTAATCGTTTAATTAAAAAAAAAATTCTTAAAAATACAACTGTATGAAAACTAATTTGTCTTTGTTGAAAATTCGATATTTTTAGTTTAAAATGCATCATTTTGGTTGAATTTGTTTTGAAATAAAAATAAAAATATTGTTTCATTGAACGCTTATTATTTTACTTGAAAATTTAACTAATTGGTTCTAAATAAACTTTTTTGTTGGAAAATTATATTTCTTGGTTAAAAAACCAACTTTTTGTAAAAAATTGGTCTTTTTATCTTGAAAATTTGGTTGAAAATTAACTTATGCCGTGAAAACTCATATTCTTGGCTCAAAAGTAAATTATTTTGGTAGAAAATGCAACTATTTGGTGCAAAAAAACATACTTGGTTAAAAATTAAACTATTGACTTGAAAGTTTAACTGTTTTCTAGACAACTAACTGTTCTGTTGAAAAAATAAGATTTCCAGGTTGAAAATTAAATTTTATTACAAATAATTCGTCTTTTTGGATTATAACTTCAACAATTTGGTTGATAATTCATATATTTTATTGAAAATTAGTCATTTTGAATATAAGATTAATCTTCTCAGTGAAAAATTCGTCTTTTTGGTTGAAAATTCGTCAGTTTTGGTTAAAAATGCAACTGTTTGGTTGAAAAATAATCTATGTATGTTGCGAAATCAACTATTTTGTTGAAAATTAATTTTTATTGGTGATAAAGATTCAATAAATTTAGTTGAAAATTGAGCTATCTGGTTGCATTATAAGTTTTTTGTAGAAAATTCATATTTTGATGTTGAAAATTTGAATGCTTTTAGAAAATTTTTCTTTATGGCTTGAAAATTTCACAGTTTGATATAAATCTCCTTGATAGAAAATTCAATTATTATATTTAAAATTAGATTTTTTTATTTTGAAAATTACATTTTTAATTGAAAGTGTACCTTCCAATATGGATGAAAAAATATTTTTAATTGAAAATTGATCATTTGTGTTGAAAATTATTCTTTTTTTGGTTGAAAACTAATTTTCTTTGTAGAAAAATCATAATTTTTGATTAAAGATTAAACCTTTTGGTTGCAAATAATTCCGTTTTGATCGAAAACTCAACTGTTTTGTTGAAAAATAATCTTTTTTTGTTGTTGAAGGTTTGTCATTTCAGTTGAAAATTCAGCTATTTGGTAGTAAATTACCTTTTTTGTAAAAAAATTCATATTTTGAGGTTGAATATTCAAAATTTAACTTTTTTTAATGTCGTATTTTTAATCAAAAAATGGAAAATTTGGTAGAAAATTAAGCTACTTGGTTAAAAATTAGCATTTTTTGTGAAAATCGTATTTTTGGTTAAGAATTTTATTTTGTTTCGTGGGAAATTCAATAATTTAGTTCAAAATTAATCTATTGATTTGAAAATTTAACTATTTGGTAGTAAATTAACTTTTTGTCAAATATTCATATTTTCATGTCGAAAATTTAACTTGTTTGTTACTATTTTTTTTGTTTTGAAAATTCAACAATTGAGTTGATTATTCATGTATTTTTTTGAAAATTTGTATTTTTTTTGTAGAACATTATTTTTCATGGTGGAAAATGTATGTTTTTGGTTGAAAATGCTCCTGTTGTATGAAAACTAGCTTTCTTTTGTTAAGGATTTAACTATTTTGTCAAAAATGTATCCTTTATCAGTTGAAAATAATTCATCTATTTCGTAGAAAAATCATGTTCTGTTGAAAAATAGTCTTTGGGTAGAAAAATAATAGTTTTTGTTGAAAATTGATCTTTTTCGTTGGAGATTTAAATATTTTGTAGAAAATTTGTTGTTTTCAGTCTAATTCAAATGAGTGAAAATTACTTATGTTTTTTTTGTTGTTGTTGAAAATTAATTTTTTACCTGAAAATTTAAAGATTCCATGTTTGGTTAAAGACTTTCGTGTGGTAAATTGATTTTTTTCGTTTTAAAAGTCAACTGTTTTATAAAACATTCGATTTCTTAGCTTGAAAACTTAACACTTTCGTTGAAAATTCTTTTTTTGGGGTAAATAGTTAATCTTATTTGTTGAGAATTCATCTAGTTGGTTAATAATTCAATTATTTTATCAGAGTTTTGTGTTTTTTCGTTATTTAACTGATTAAAAATGACTTTTTTGTTTTTAAAATTTAATTTTTAAACTGAAAATATATTTATTTCATTTTTGGTTTAAAACGTATCCTTTTTAGTTGAATTTTTTTTTGTATTTTATTGAAAATTCCTCTTTTGTTAGAAAATGAATCTTCTTGGTTGAAAATTTATCTTTTTAGGTACAAAATTCAGTTAGTTGGTTAGAAAATTACTATTTCGCGAAATTTTCATTTTTTGTCGACAATTTAAATTTTTTGTTTAGATTGAAAATTAATCTTTTCTGTTAAAAAAAATCGTTTCGCTTGAAAATGATACTGTCTTTGAAAAAATTCGTCTTTTTGAAACTACGATTGCAAAGGATGGTAACTGCAGTCGGTTGGGGGGGGGGGG
>NC_046664.1:26396813-26410399 GCF_010883055.1 Belonocnema kinseyi
AATAGTCCAAAATTTGTTTATAGATGGCTGAAAAATATATAAGTTCGAATTAACATATGTCGACCCTGACATTGTACAAGAAAAACAAGATTACCATTCATAACAGTCATTTATTCAATCTGTAAAAGTCGCGTTGATTCTTAAAAATAGACTTTATAAGTATAACTGCCGCAAATATAGATGTGTGAATCACTAGAAATATTGTCGATTTTTCGATTCACTCAAGGCATTTTCGTTCTCTTTATTATTTATAAATTTATAAATCTAATTCTATTCGATACGTATAGTTATGATTCTAAATATTAAAACACTATTAATCTCTTAAAGTAATGAGCAGCATTCGAATCATATCACTGGCAACAATACTTTTTCGAACCTCTATACAAGACCAAATTGAGCAGACGACTAACTTTAGCAGTTCTTTACACTCTTCCGGAACTGACATTAAATTCCTAATGCAATCGGACAACTAACAAATTAAAATTGTTCCGTTTGGTACATGTCAAGGCATCATTGTGTACAATTTATGGTTCATACTGATGCATTTCTCTTTGGCAAATTTGGCCCTGGGACCAATCAGTGTCATGGCTTGCTAATTCTTTTCCGGTAGTAAATTAATTTTTGATCCTCGGAAATTTCTGCCAGCTTGGAACATGGCGTATGAATTTTTTCGGTGAACTTTTCGATGTTTGGCCAAATGATCGCTGCGGGCGAATCGCTTTGAGCAAAGTTCACAGGGGTAGGGTTTTATTCCGGAGTGCGATCTTCGGTGCCTGGCCAGTTCATCAGATCGGCTGAATCTCCAGGGACATCCGGACCACGTGCAGGCAAATGGCTTTTCTCCGGTGTGTCTTCGAAGATGAGCTTTTAGGTGCGAAGCTTTTGCGTAAATCTGTTGAATTAAGAAGGGATAAATTAGGGTTCGAAATTGCGAATTGAGATTTAAAATGCGTTTTCGATTTATAATCAGGGTGTCTACCCTACCTGGAAAGCCTGAATTTGCCGAGGAATTTTTATATACCTGGAAAAACCTCGAAATTTCAAGGACTTTTTTTCTTATTCAGGGAATTTTTTTCGCGAGCGTGTTTAATTTGTTGTTTAAATTACAATATAAAATTAAAGAAGAATGATTCTCTATTTGTAGAAGTAGCTTTATATTACTGCATTTCACTATTTTGTCGAAAATTCGTTTTTTCTTTGGTTTTAAATTAATTTTTTCCACTAAAAATGTAGTAATTCTTTTTTGGAATGAAAATTGGCTGTTACCAGTTGAAAAATCAAGTTTGTCGTTGAAAATGCATGCATAGTGTTCAACATTCACTAGTTTGTTCGCAATATTTTCTCTCTCTTGGCAGAAGCATTTTTCATAGTTAAAAATTAAACTCATGTTAAAAATTGGTCTGTTCTGGTTGCATTCAACTGGTTTTGATTGAAAATTAATATATCTTTTTGTTTGAATATCAATGACTACATTTTTCGTTCAGAAGTAATCTTTTTTGGAAATAAAATATAATTACTTGCTTAAAAGATAAACTCGTCTATTAAAAATTAATTTCTTTTTAGTTGATGAATGTTCATAATTTTTATGGAAAATTCGTCTCTGGTTGAACACTGAGCCGCTTTGTTAATTATTTTTGTTGAAAATTCGTTTTATGTTATTGTTGAAAATTAATTTTTCATACAAGAAATGTAACAAAAAACATCTTTTTGGTTAGAAAATAAACTATTTTAGTTTAAGATGCATCATTTTAGTTAAAAATTTATATTTTTGTTTTTAAATTCAACTATTTCGGATGAAGATTCGTAATTTTAGTTCGAAGTTCATCACTTTCATTGAAAATGTAACTATTTTTTGAAAATTCGTTTTTTTTTAAACTGAAAATTTAAATAATTTTCAACTGAACTTTTTACTATTTAATTTTTGGGGGACAGTATACCCTTTTTTCATTGAAAATTGAAATATTTCAGTTAAATATTTATCATTTCTGTTTGAAATTTTTTGTTTTTAACTGAAAATTTAATATTCCCATTGAATATTCTATAATTTTATTTAGGAATTCATCTCTTTGGATGAACATTAATTTATTTATTGCAAACTTAACTGTTCAATTTTTGGTTGCCAATTCACCTCTTTTAGTTTGAAATTCGCATTTTTGGTAGAAATTAATTTCCTTGTTTGAAAATTCATCTTTTTGGTTGAAAATTCAACTAATACAGTCTCATAATGTTAGTTTAAAATTCATATTTTTTGTTTAAAATTCAATTATACCAGTTAAAGATTCATTATTTTTGTTTGAAAATTCATCACTTTGATTTAATTTTTTTTCCATAAAATTAATTTCTTTTAACTGAAAATGTAACTATTCCATTTATGGTTAATAAATTGCTATTTTTTAGTTCTAAATTCAATTATTTCGTTTAAAATTAATATAGTTTGTTGAAAAATGGTATTTTTTATTAGAAAATTAATAATTTTGTTTGGAAATTCATATTTTTCGTTAAAAATTCAAGTATTCCAGTTAACTATAAATCATTTTATTTAAAGATTGACCTCCTTGGTTAAAAATAAAACTACTTAGTTGAAAATTAAAGTATTCTGTTAAAAATTCATATTTTTGTTAAAAATGTATCTATTGCACTTGAATATTCATCATTTTAATTAAAAATTTATCAATTTGAAAATTTAACTATTCCATTTTTGTTGGAAAATTATCTTTTTTAGTTCATAATTCAGCTGTTTAGTTGAAAATTGATCTATCTTGGTTGAAATTAATTTATTTGGTACTTTAGAGAAAGATTAAAGAGATTATTTGTTATACTTTTAGCATTGTTTAATTATTTAATTAATTGATGATGCCAATATATTTAACAATATATTGTAATATAAGTTATCAAAGCTTTCTAAATTAAACATTATAATTGAATCCTGAGAAACTGAAAAAACACAATATTTATAACAAACTCGTAAAACTGTATACATATTCTGAGTTTATTTTTCTAAATAATTGAAAATATTTGACATATCTAGAATAAATCTGGAAGTATTAGGAAATTTTCGTCCAGGATTTGAGTAGACACCCTGGTAAAAGTTTTTTAGTAAAAATGTACCTTTGCGCAGCCTTGATACGTGCAGGGAAAACAGCGATCATCAGCTGCTTGGGCTAGACTTCGGTTGGTGTAGTCGTGAGTTGCTAAAGCAACGTCTGCAGATGTTGGCAACAAGACATGGTTTTGTTCGATTTGATTGTTGTTGTAGTCTGCAATTAGAGAATTTTTGGTTGAAAAGGGATTTTAAAGGTGTGCTTAAGTCCTTTGTAGAACTCTGGCGGCGATTTTTTAACTTAGATTTGTATCGAAATATCATTAAACAAGTTCAGCTTCCTAAAACAAATATTTCTAGACATTTTTCGCGAAGACAATCAAAAATTTTAGTAGTGAAAAATCTATTCTTAGCTTAATTATAGTGAATTTGGAATGGAGGGTTTTTCACAATATATAGGGACAGGGAATTTTATTGGTCAGGAAAAGTCTGGGAATTTGAAAAACAAGCTTGTAACAGTTAAGCAATTTCTATAAGTGACAATTTAAATAACTGTCCAGGATAATAAATTTTATATTTTTAAATGCTAATTTGAAATTGTTTTATTCCGTTCATAAAAAAATTCTATGTTAAAATTTTATAAGATTCAGATTCTGATCTTTAAATATTAAAATTCAGGGAAACTGAAAAATTGTGAAAAATTGGTCTTTTTGTTTAAAATTCATATTTTGTTTTTGAAAGTGTGTCTTTTTTAGTAGAAATTTGATCTTTTTTGTACAAACATACAATTTTTTGTTTAAAAATTAATTTTCTTCGGGCTTATTAAAAATTAAATTAATTCATTAAAAGTTGAACTACATTTTATTATTGAAAAAATCATTTTTTGTGGAAGGTATCTCTCTGGTTAAAAATTTCATTATTTAGTTGAATTTTTTGTTTTTTGTTTGAAATTAATTTTTTGAAACTGAAAATGTAACAGTTTAAATGACCTTTTTTCTTTCTTGAATGAAAAATCTTTATTTGTTAAAGATTCATGTTCTTGTGAAAAAATTTACGATTTTAGTACAAAATTTACACTTTTACTTAAAATTTGAATATTTTGTTGTACCCTCGTCATTATTTTGTTGAAAATTAATTATTTTTACTGAAAATCAATCTTTTTTAATTAAAAAGTAAAACATTTGTTTGACGATTTATATATTTATATATATTATATATTCTTGGTTGAAAATTCGCCTTTTTGCTTTAAAATTCATCTTTGAAGATTAACAATTAAACTGTCTTCTGAAAAATTAATCTTTTTTGGCTTGAAAATTTAAATATTGCTTGAAAAAACAAGTATTTTTGTTGAATTCTATTTTTTTTTATCAGAAAGTCGACCATTTGATTCATAGTTAAACTATTTGATCGAAAATTGGCCTTTTTTGCATTAATGTTCTACTATTTGGTTGTAATTGCAATTATTTAGTTAAAAATTAATTTTGTTGTCGTTTAAAATGTAACTATTTGGTAATTCAACAATTTGACAAACAATTGAACTCTATTCTTGGAAATTTAACTGACTTGTTAAAGATACATCTTATTTGGTCAAAAATTCAACTGATTTGTTGAAAATTTGTCCTTTTGGATTTAAAATTAATCTTTTATATAGACAAGTCATGATTTTTGGTTGAAGTAAATTAATAAATTTGAAGTTTTAAAATTTTATTCTAAAATTGTTTTATTCTATTTATAAAAAATGTTATGTTATAAATATTTCAATATTAAAATGTTGTTCTTTAAATATTATTGTTAAGGGAAAACTAAAAATTCGCCAGGGAAAAGTCCCTTTAAGAAAATTAACCTTCGAAGAGAAAATTTCGTTTAAAGTTGAATTATCAAAATTTTTAAATAAATTTATTTTAATGATTTAAATTTATTGCAATTCTTTACGTTAATTTTTACTTCAAATCTCTATATTCTTATGCCTACTTTCGTTGAAAAAATGAAAGGCCTTCGAGTTAACATATTTATCTATCCAATTTTTTCATTGTTTTATTTTTTATGTAATTTTAGTGACATCTAATTGATAATAAGATGATTTAAAAATCAAAAGTACCTATTATTGTTGATCCTAACGAATTTTCTAGTGCCCTGAGATCAATTCCAAGAACTAATAAGGGTTCTTCTTGTTGAAAATATTGTTGAGGTTTTGGCAAAGGAGGAAGATGCAAAAATCCTTCGCATCCTGGAGTGCACAATGGTGTTCTCTCGGGAAGTCCTGTATTCCATTCTCTGTCTAAACACCAATCCAATTCTGTATCTAGTTCACTGAGTTCACTAAAACAACCTGAAATTATTTTTTCCTCATTTTAATTTATTATATTTTTTATTCTGTGCGGAATAAACAGCGAAACTTTGGTAGATGTTTTGTAAATGTTTCTAGATTTCGATTTAAAATAATAATAATAATAAAGAAGAAAGCGTATCTGAAGGTTACCCTTTTTTTCTTTTTTTCTTTCAATTGATAATTTATAGTTTAGCTTATTCAATACTTTTAAAAATAATCCAAATAAAAATTTTACGATTCAGACTCGGGACTCTCACTTCCAAATTTTATTTTAAAATGTCAGTAATTAAAAAAATATTAATGTTTAATTGACCGATTTCAAAATTAAAATTATCAGGATTTAAATAAAACTTTAAAGATAAAATAATTCTTCGGGCGAAAAATTATCTCGATTTAATTATTAATTATGGTATTTTTTAAGGGAATATATTATTGAGTCTGAGAATGATTTTAAACATATAAAAGTTATTTATTCAACAAATTTTATTGTCTGTCAATTTTTTTATATTGCTTTGACTGAATTTCCAACGACCTAAATGATCGATTTTTCCTCCAATTTTCAACAGTTGAAAACTCAATTTTAAACATTCTTCAATTTTCAAAAGTTGAAAATTCAATTTTTTTCAGTTTTCTACAGATAAACATTTAACTATTGATAATTGAAAAAAATACAAATTGAATTTTCAACTGTTTAAAATTTGAGAATTTTGAAAATTGAATTTTCATCTGTCGAAATTTGATGATAATTTAATTTGTAACATTAGAAAATTGAAATATTCAAAATTCAAATTTCAATTTTCCTAAATTTGAAACAGTTGAAAATCGAATAAAAATTAAAAATTTAATTTCCATTTGTTTAAAATTTAAGAAATTTGAAAATTGATTTCTCAACTGTTGAAACTTTCTGAAAATTGTAATTTAATTTTCAACCGTTAAAAATTTGATCAAGTTAATAATTGAATTTTTCAGCTTAAAACAGTTAAAAATTCAATTTTTTAAAATTGATCACAATAAAAATTGAGCTTTCGACTGTTTAAAATTAGAGAAAAATAATCATTGAAGTTTTAACAAATGAAAATTGAAAAAATTGGTGATAATTGAATTATTAAAATAAGAAAATTTTAAATTCATTTTCAATTTTGCTAAATTTTAAACAGTTAAAAATTGAAATTTCAACTGTTTAAAATTTAAGGTATTTGAAACAGTAGAAAATCGAACAAAATTAAAAATTGAATTTGAAGCTCTTAAAAATTTAAGCAATTTGAATTTTCAACTGTTGGAACTTGAAGAAAGTTGAATATTGTTGATAATTGAATCTTCAACAATAGAGAATTCAACTGTTGAAAATTGACGAAATTTTAATTTGGGTTTAAATTTTATTGTTGAAATTTGAAGAGAATTGAATTTATAACGGTTACAAATTGAAGAAAGTCGAAAATGAAAGAAAATAAAACATTGAGAATTTATTCAATAAACATTTCAATCCAGTAAATCCTAAATTTTGACAGGAGATTATTAGTTTTACAAAAATAATCCCAACTCTGACCATCTCCTTGTAATTATATCCAATTTGTACAAATAAATTATTTAATGGCAGAATTCATTTTTAAAAAATCCCTTAACATTATTTAAAAATCAAAATATGATTTTGAAAAAAGATTTTTCTTCTTTTCTACACGTAAATATTAATTTTGAATCTTTGCCTCGTTTTTTGTGAAAAATGCCCTATTGGGGCATTAAAGAGGGATTGAAATTTTTTATGATTCTGGCTTAATTTTTTCTTAAATCTTGATATTGCTCAACTTACTGGAAGACGTTGAAGCATTTGTTGTACAATCATTCCACTGAACTTCCGGTGAATAATTTAAATCTGTATAACACTCAAGTCCACTGTTGGTAAGAGTCAGTGTATTTTCGGTGAATTCTGAATAATCACTGAGAGGTGTTGTGCAGGGTGTTTCATAATCGTACGAAACAGATGTTGTTGGGGATTCAAGTTGTTTTTCGTTAAGGACATTCATGTCCAGGCCCAGTACCGAAAAGAGTAATTCGTCCGTCATCTGTAAATTCAAAAAATCGTTCCCTAGATTAATTTAGGAAGGAAAGACTTAAATAAAAGTAAGTTCATTTAAAAGAATAATTTTCAGGTATCTTAAAAATGTATCAATATAGTTTGTTTTCATTTGATTGAAAGATTAATAGGGGAAAACCTCTCTACAGTGGGTTATCATTAATTAAAAGAACGAATAAAATAAAAATAATTAATTTAAATTTATTAACAAGTACAGTTTCTTAAATATTAATTAAATTACTATTAATTATTTTACATATATTATTAATTTTAAATAATGATTATCTACCTTAGGTTGTACTATCCACTCTAGAGAGGTTTCCACTATTATGACTAGTTTGGAAATTCCTTTATTGAAGGAAAAAATAGAAATTCTCGTTCCGAGAAAATAGTGCATAGCATTTCTAAAATTTTAGAAAGAATAAAAATGACATTAGCACTGAAATGACTAATTCCGCGTGTGACCCGCACGTCACTTGATTAGACATACGTTCACCGTATACGGCACAAATTATCATAATGAATTACGCGCTTTAATCTCCGCGAAACAAAGTGGCTGCCACGTTGTCGACCTTTCTGATATTTCGTGACATTTGCAATTTGATTTTCTTCATTCTCGTGAATTGACAAGGAAAAGCCACGATTTCGCAACGATTTACCGCTAAAAATAAAATGATGTCGACATCAGAAAAACAGAGAAACAAAATTTCGATAGTCGATACTGGAAATTCTCTGGAAAATATTTTGAGAACTTTTATTATTATTGTGAAATGCTTTTATTATTTTTATTACTCGAAGACTTAAAAAGACTCAAGAAAAAATAAAAGTATCCGTTGATTTAAGTCTCGAAAATGGGTTGTTTATTCTTATATCACAATCCTGTCAAGCATCAAATCAATTCTGAACTATGAACTTTTGTCTGAACTTTGAGAAGATTAGTTAATAATTCTAAACAATTAAGTACTCACATCAAAGATCGAACTGTCCTCAATCATTTTTACAAATCCTGTTTTGACGTCTAACTTTCAGGATGAATTGACTATGATATTCATGGACACTAACACTGTTCTCTCAGTTTATTGTCAACTGATTATCATTAATTTGAGTATTTTCACTCGAATTTTAAATAAACTTTGCACAAGTGTAAATCGAGACTAGTTTTAAGGATTGACGTTTGTGATATATTTTGTTGATAACTCGGCGGAAGTTAGAGAAGGCACGTTTCGAGGATAGGGTACCATAGAAAGTGTCAGGGTACCATCTCGTTCGAGGGTCGTTTGGAAACTGGAGGGTTTGTCAGGAATCCAAGGAGAAACGATGTCGCTTCGAGATTCGAGATATCGCGCTTGTGCCACCCGGTGCCGTCACCATGGTCTCCCCTGGGATCAGAATCGTCCAGGCTTATCCCAGAACACGGGGACCACGAGACTCCAGACGCGTGGTACCACCGTGGCTCCAGTCTGCTAATTAGACAATTAATTCGCGATATTTACGAGCTCAGGGTTTCTTGATAATATTTCCCTTTCATCCGATTCTTTTCCTCAGATAATCGTTGAAATTTCTAGGCCTTAAACAGGATGGCCACTGGATCGGGAAACAGGGAATTTTTGGGAGACCCGAAAATGACAGTCAATTTCTTTTTTGACCGGGGATTTTACAGATTTAAAAAAAGATGTCCCTGTTCGATTTTAAGGATTTTTTAAAATAATGAGTTGCATTTTTATCCTTTTTTATGGTGATATTATTTAGTTTATAATGCCTAATTCGGAAATCTTTTATTTCAACAATTTTCTGTTTTAGATTCTTATTCTCAAGTGTACATTTTAAATTTAAAGAATTTCAAAATGCATTCTTGAAGACTTGAATAATTAAAATTCAAACCGTTTGAAATTGATAATTTATTATACAAAAAATTTATTTAATTAATTGTAAATATGAATTGATTCATTATTCCAATATTTGAACTTTTAGCATTGGAAAGTGTTCAAGGGTTAAAGAATTTTCAGGTTTTCACGTTAAAAATTAAACTGTTTCAATACGAAAGGCTTGGCTGTTAAAAAATGTGAATAATTGGAAACTGAATTGTTTGATATAGAAAGCCTTGAATCGTTAAAATTTCAGAGAGTTTTTGAACTTGAGCCTTACGATTTGGAAAAAATATATTTGTTCGAAGTCAAATCGTTGCATTTGGAGGTATGAATAATAATGGAATACTTATTATTTATAGGACAATTCAAGTAATTTTTACAAATATTTAGAGGCATTGAAAAGATTCAAAATTAATTTACAACTTTAAATGATTTCAATTAATTTAAGCAAAGTGTGTGTTTTGACAAAATCGGGCTATTCTTACCGACGCGACATTTCGATGCAAATAGCCATTGTATAATTTAAAGCAAAATATAGATTTTTGTCAATTTCAAATATTTTTAATTTAATTATTTGTATCATTTTTTATTATTAATTATTAATTTAATTATATATTATATAATAAATATAATATTAATTAATTTGTAATTTATTATTTATTTTATTATTATTTTATATTTTTTAATATTGCTAGCAAAATTACAAATTATTTTTTACTTTGAAAAATGTTTCAATACAATATTTAAAAAGATTTCAAACGTTTTCAAAAATAAATCTGAAAGATTGTGAGGTAATTTTTCTAATTTTGCAAAATTTCTTTAAAATGTTAAGAAAAATTCAAATCATTTCAAAAGATATTTAATGTTTCTAACGTTAAATTGGTTAAAATACTATAATTTTTTAATGTTTAAATTAATTGATTTCCAATGTTGAGCCTTGAAAATGATAACATTGTTTTAAAACTTTTATTAACTTTTATAACTTTTATTTATATCTTTTGGAACTAAATCTGAATCTTTAAACTCTACAATGTGTAAAAGTGAAAAATTGTAAACTTTGGAATTTACATCAATTTAATTTAAAATTGTTCGATTGAAAAGTGTTGTACTTACAATTTCATAAGTTTTGTTTTACTCTGTATTTGAATACAACATTTTCGAAGCAAAAAACTTTTAAACTTCAAATTTAAAAGTTTAAAATTCAAGAGTTCTACTTTGAGTGCTTTAATTTGCAGTTCCCTTTTCATGAATTCAAACAGAAAAAGGATGGTTAGTTTTAGAGTTCTAATTTTTCAAACTCATTGATCGTGAACAATATTTGCAAAGCGGGAAATGACCTGGAATTTTTTTTTATAAAACGTCCACCCTGTTATAGTTTAAAAAATCCATGTTCCAAGTAGGAATTCGCCAAAATTTAGCAAGTTCCCTCTTCCTAATTAAAAAAAAGAAGCACTTCAAGTGGTTTTTAGAGTGTTTTTTAATTATCATAGAAAATTTTGTTACATTGTTCGTTGCGAATTTATATTTTTTAGTTAAAAATGCAACTACTTGCGGTTAAAAGTTGAACTCTGTTGTTATAAATTAATGTTCTCGTTTGAAGAGTCATCATTTTAATTGAAAATTTATCTCTTTTTGAAAATGTAATTACTTTGTTTAAAATTTTTTTTTTTTTAACAAAAATATAACTATTCTGTAGGAAATTGAACTATTTTTCTGAAAATCTCTGAAAATCTCTTTTGTTAAAAATTGATTATTTTTGAAAATGTATCTGTTTAGTTGAAAATTCATCTCTTTGGTAGGGATTTTATAACTATTCTTTTGAACTTTCTTCTTGAATTTTCTGTAGAAAAAATATATTTTTAATTGAAAATCGATCTTTTGTGGTTGGAAATTCATGAATTTTATTGAAAATTGTTTTGTTTTTTTCGGAAAAATTAATATTCTTGGTTGAAAAGGCATAATTTTTTTGTTGAATTCAGCTTTTAGATTTAAAATTAAAATCTATTTTGGTTGTTAATTAACTCTTTATGGATTTTTGAGTTAATTTAAAGTCTTGGATATCTTCAAAATGTTAATGTCATTCAATTTAAAAAAATTTTATTTAGAAAAATCAAAATAAAAGACTTTCATATAATAAAAAAGGCGTAATGGCTTGTCATTTTTACATGGGTCTTAATTTGAATATTTGCATTGCGAAAATGAAAAAAAATAATTAAATTTTTGTCTGGCAGATAAAGTAATTTTGTGGGATAATACTTTGTGAATGATATTATTGCAGCAGTTTTCTTATCGAAAAGTTTTTTATCTTATTTTTAGCAAGTTCTCAATGGGTTCCTTTTTTCAATAATTAAAATTCATTATCAAATTCCTGATTATCTCTCTTAAATTGCTGTTCGTTATTTTCGCCAGAAAGTCTGATTTTGGAAATATGTATGGAGTTCAGAATGTTTAAGATTATTATAGAAGGATATAACTTAATTGTCTTATCACAAAAATAAACAGAATTGTGACTGATTAAAACATTGTACGATTATTTCTTTTATGAAAACAGAACATTGCGAATTAATTTCACTCATTAGTACCGGTAAAGTAATAAGCATGCATTAAGGAACAAATAAATGTTTAAAGTTTTTTTACAACTGAGACTGGGATTATCATAAATATTGGATTGGCCCAGAAATTTGATTGAGAAGTTTGATTTTTTATTTATTTATATTATTAATTTTTCTTAACTTTACCTTTTTCTTTGCTAGATAATTAAATTTATACTTGTCTATTTTTCTTACAAAAATTATGGGCGTGAACTTTAGAAAAAAATGTCCCAAGGGAGAGCCTGCTTAGTTCCATCAATTAGTTTTTTCTCCTCTCTTTCTCTTTTTTCAAACTTTAGCTCACGACTTCAATCATCAGCACGTGGATCTCTACTTTTGATAATGCAAATGTATTGGCATTGAATTTTATTTTATGATTTATAGAAACAGGATATGGCGGATAAAGATTGAAGATATTTTTAAACCAGATAATTCAGAAATAAAGAGAGAAAAAAGTTAAATAATTTCAAGATGAATAAATTCCAGTATGATGAAAATGCATTTTAAAGGTTTTATTTTTATTGTCAATGTTTTGGTATTGCTAGAAAACAAACGCGCGCTCTATTCGCGCGGTTGTTTGTGATTTTACACAATTTTTACTTTTCATAGTATCTATAATCAAAAATAGAAAAGAAAGCAAGGATAATATTGGTTATAATTGATGAAAAAGAACTTCTTCATTCTTGTTCAATTATTGTGAATATTCTATTAAATTTAATTATATTTGATCAACAATAGCAATTTTACACGAATAACGTTAAAATAAAAAAAATGGTTTAAGATTGTAAATCGCGACCTATTTTCGAAAAAATCGACTCCCTTCAAATATTTTTTCAATTTCTTGTATTCGTATTACTTCAATTTAAAATAATTTGAAAATTAAAAAAAAATTTCTAAAATTTTCAACAGGTGCAAATTCAAGTGTTGAAAACTGAAGAAAATCGAATATCTAACAGTTGAACACTTCATTTCTTTCATTTTTCAGTATTCTTCAATTTTTAACTGTTGAAAAATTTTTTCCAAGGAATTTAGTTCGTGCTCAAATTATGATTTTTGTTTCAAAATTCAAAATTCTGGATGTAAAATGAAGAAATTTTTTCTTAAAAAAAATGTCAATTTCTGGACGAAAACCACGAAGAAAATCCGATATAAGTCAAGCTTTTAAATTTGATTTTTTTTTAGAAGAATAATTGTGTTCAAATCTAATGATTTTCATTTAGAAATGCCAATTTCGGATGCAAACATGCAGTATAATCTCAAATTAAAAAAAAAATTATAAATATTCTTTGAAATCTAATTATTTTTCATTAAAAATACGAATAGTTATCGACGAAAAACATTAACGCAAACTAATAAATAATTTTTCTAACTCCTAAATTTTTTTGAAATTTAATATTTCTTGTTTCACTTTGTTAACATTTTTTTTAATATTCTGTGAAAGACTGTAATATAACCTTAAATTGTTCTAAAATTCTAAACCTTCTTTGAAATATAATTCTTTCTTAATAGAAATACCGTTTTATGAAAAAAATTGTAATGCCAATTCAAAATACGAAACGCATTAAGATAATTCAAAATTGTTTAAAGATGTTCAATATTCTTTAAATTAGAATGGTTTTTATAATACCAATTTCTGGTATAAGTCACTTACATAACCTAAAATCATTCAAAAGTAGTAAATTTTCTT
>NC_046664.1:26410499-26412063 GCF_010883055.1 Belonocnema kinseyi
ATTTTTCTGAGGTCGGATTCGGATTCAGCGCAGCAAAAACCTTCGGGTATACTAGGTCTGGTCTCTGGTTCCGGACCTTTGTCAAATTTTGTCGGCCTGTGCTATTTTCAATATTTAACTCAGGATTTAGTCCAATTATTAAAAAGTACATGCCGATTTTAAAGACAATTTTTAATTATTAAGATTATAAAGTTTTATAAATAATTAGAGTATAATTAAGAGACATTTAAAATTTTAAAAACATTCAAAATGAATATACAGGTAAAAACATTTCAAAGCATTTTTTTAATTTTACATGTTTGAATATTTGGAAATTAAAATTTTGAAGCTTCTCAAAGACTTTAAAAGGTTTCACGATCATAAAACAAATCTCTTAAAACTCATGGGAAAATTTTTAATGATTTTCTATTTTGAAAAATTAGTTTTAAGAAGATTTTAAAAGGTTACAAAATATTTTCAAAATTTTCATAGCAGAATCTAGAAGAATTAGGACACTTTTTTTAATTTTTTAGAATTTTAAGACAATTTTTGGAATAAGTCGAATAATTTGAAAGGATATTTAGAAGAAAATAAATATATATAACCTTAGGTAACCGAAGTTTTATATGGAAGTAAAATAAAGCGGCTTTGGAAATGCTGCAAAAAATATTTGTTTAAGATTACGAAATGAAATTTGAAAGCTTTTCAAGAAGTCTGAAGTGCTTCAAGAAAATGACAAACTTTTCTTGAGATTCCTGGGAAAATATTTTATGATTTTTTATGTTCAGAAATTAATTTTTAAAACGAATCCTAAAAATTCTAAAAGGAATATTTAAAGGCTCAGTCGGTTTAAAATATATCATCCAAACTTCTAAAAGTAATAACTTTTTTTAAACAGAAACAAAATTTTTCAAAATCCTGAAAAATAAAAAAAAATAAAACTTCAAATTTGTTCTTTTTTATTTTTCACAAAAATTTGAGGAAAATTATACATTTATCTAAACTTACCAAAAAATAAATTTCGTATTATAAATTTTTATTTTTTATTAAAAATTATTTATGACTTAAGATTATAATTTGGGTAACATTTTTTTTCTTTCATGACTAAAAAATCTTTTTTGATTTGAAAATTAATCTGTTTTTGTTCAAAAATGAACTATTTCATTGAAGGTACGTCTCTTGCGCGGTTAAATTTAAACTTTCGAATTATTTAATAAATTTATGCAAATATTATAGTTTCGAAAAAAAATGATCGTCAATTTTCCTAATTTTCAAAATTTTTAAGTAACATTAGCGATTTGCATGAAAAACTGGGATATTTAAAAAGAAACGATTAGATTGAAATAAAATCAATTTTTTAATTTAACACAATATACAGGATTAAACCATTTAGATTTTTTTTCGTTGGAAGTAGAAATGTTCATTAAAAAATCATTAGATTAAAAAAAAAGGTTGATCATTTCCTAACAATTTTAAGTTAAGGTGACGTTTTACATCGAAAATTGGTACTTTCAAGCTAAACTCATAATTTAATCAAAATTTTAACCATTCTGGGTTATGTTCATTTTTTTGGTCAGAAATTGGA
>NC_046664.1:26412163-26432207 GCF_010883055.1 Belonocnema kinseyi
GGGTGATGGAATTTTTCTGAGGTCAGATTCGGATTCAGCGCAGCAAAAACCTTCGGGTATAGTAGGTCTGGTCTCTGGTTCTGAGAATTGTTGGCCTGTGTAGTTCTTCTTGTTTTAAAATAATTATTTTTCGCAAAAAAAAAAAACAATTTATTTTTAATATTTCCTTTTAGCAATTATGAACTTCGATTCTAAAGGATAACATTAAGAATAAGATTTAATAAAAAATTTCTGTGTCTTTTTCTCTCTTAACATATTGTCGATCTGCCTCTTTTCGTCATATCTGGAATTCATATTATCTTTCACTCTCTACGTAGTTCATTATTTGTCTGTTTTTCGTATTTGAACGGTATGACGTGGGTGTGATATCCATAAAAACGGAATTCCCGACGATATTACACGGGATACCCAATTAGCTTTAATAATTCCCATATCAGCTATGGTTCGACCAGTTTAATTGATTTATTTCTTAGTCCTTTGAATTTAATTAATGTATAATTACCATATTGAATTCAATTAGAAACACTTAAAATTTTAAGTAGAAACATGTCGCATTTTCAACAAAATAGTTGAATTTTAAACTAAAAGATTATTTTTCTACCAAAAGAGATGAATTTTCAACGAAAGAGCGGAGCCTTAATGATACAAATTAAAATTTTTTTGGAAAGCAGTTGCATTTTTGATAAAATAGTTAAATCTTTAAGGCAGAAAGATGAATTTCAATAAAATAGTGGAATTTAAAAGAGAAATCTGTAATTATTAGGCAAACAGGTGCTTTTACAACCAAATAGTTGAAATTCCAATCGAAAGAAATGAATTTTCAATAAAATAGTGACATTTTTAACCATGTAGTTGATTTTTCAACTAACATAGGTAAACTTTCAAACAATTGGTTGGAATCTTAAACAAAAGAGATTAAAATTTAAGCTAAAACAGTTGCAAATTTTTAATCCATAAGGACGCATTTTCTTCTCAAAAAGACGATTTTTCAACGAAACAGTTAAAGTTTTGGTAAAAAAATAATTTTTGTAGAAAATGATTAAATTTTCAACAAAATAGTTGATCTTTAATCAAACATTACAATTTCACAAACAAAGAATTTGTACAAAGAAGTTTAACCATCTACCAGGTAGTTGACTTTTTAATAAAAAAGATTTATTCTCAGTGAAAAGTATAATAATTGGTATTTCAACCCAAGGAAGGTATTAATTTTACATAAAAAACATTCGAATTTAAGAACAACAGAAATTCTAAAAAAAATGTTATAGTTGATAGCCACACAACAAATATTTTAATTTTAAATAAAAAACAGTTGAATTCAGCAAAGAAGGCGAATTATTTACAAAACAGTAGAATTTTCAACCCGAAAATGTACATTTTCATAATAAAAAGTCCATTTCTAACCAGGTCGTTAAATTTTAAGCTAAAAACAATCAGTTTTTAACTAAAAAAGAAATAGTTACATTTTTAACAAAGTAGTCAAATTTTCTACTAAAGAGATGGATCTTAATTAATGAAAAAAAATTAATTTTCAACATATTCAACTAATAAAATGTAGTTTTTACATCAGAATACATACATTTTGAACAAAAAATGAAATAGTTAAATTATGAGTTTAAAAATATAATAATTATCAACCAACAAAAAAACTAATTTTCAACCAAATAGTTCAATTGTGAACGAATTGTTAAATTTCTACATAAAAAATTTATTTTCAACGAAAAAAAAACAAATTTTCAACAAAACATATATTTCAATCTTTTACCAACAAACTGAATTTCTAATAAAATAGTTTAATTTTTACCAAGTATGTAGTTGAATTTTCGACCAAAAAAGGTGACTTTCAATGAAAAATGTAATAGTTGAATTTTCAAACAAAAACTATCAATTTCCAGCCAAAAATGGATTAGTTAAATGTCAAGTTAAGCAGATTTAATGTTGAACTAAAAAAAATTATTTTTTTCCATAAAGAATTATAATTTTCATTTTAGTTTTACTTTAGTACTGTTAATTTCTTTAAGAATGATAATTTTGACATTTTAACAGGGAGTTTCCGTAAAGAATTATAACTTGATGTTGAAGAGGAAATTTTGGACATCGAATGGCAATTTTGGAAAAGAATTTAATTTGTGATTTAGAAGGGAATTTAACAAAAATCACTGTACCGAATCAGAACTCGTCATATCTGGAAAATTCCTTGTTCCCAATCAAAACTGGTTGAAATTTGAAAGAAAATTTCTTATACATTTTTTGTAAAATTTTAAACTTCCTTTTCCAAAATTTAGAAAACGGAGTCACCATACTTTTAATTATAATGTGAAATTTTGTGAATAACTAATATTCTAACTTTTAACAGGACTTTTTTGGGAGTGAATGTAATTGTGATTTGTAACAGGAAATTTCCGTGAATAATTATGATTTTCAGTTTCGAACAAATTATTTGAATTGGAACAGAGAATTTTCGGCGTGGAACGGGAATTTTGGAAAATAATTTTAATTCTGATTTGAAGAAGGAAATTTAAAAAATTTCTGTTAAAATTCAGAGTTATATTTTGTTTGCAAAATCTGTGTTCCAAAACGGATTTTTTTGTTAGAATATTTAGAAAAATTGAGAAGCGTATTTTTCATCTTATTCATTCAGTTTGTTGACGTTTCGCATTTCAATGCGTAGGAAAATTGGGAATATCAGATAATTACATGTTTATCATTTAATTTTAAAACATACCATTCAGTCTTTCTTTCTGATAAAAAACATAACACAATACAAAGTTCGAATGCAAATTATGATCGTTTAATGGAACAAAAAAATATTAATTTATTTTTAAGAAAAAAAGGTCCTGCACTCGGATATCGCGAGAACTAATTTTAATTTTCTAGGAATAAAATAATTGTTTAGATCAAAACTGTTTTATTCTCATTAAATATCTCAGTAGCAAGTGTTTATTTTTGTAAAAAATTAAATATTAGATTTTTAATCGCTATCCTAACCCGTTTTTGTTTCTATGAAATTCTGCTATCAAAATTCTCGATCTTCGAAATCTGCAGCAGAGTGCATCTATTTCCTCGAATCTGGATATCTTTTTTTTAAATCAAATTTTGTTGGCCTCAATTCAACACGACTTTAGCTCGAGAGAGGACTTTTCTTTTTTTTTCAATTATTTCCAAAAAAAGGAAAGTCCTTCAGTTTTGGTAACACCCCGTTGATAGTTCAAGTGTGATAAAATACCTAAAACTGTCCTTATCACGGAAGCATTCAGGGTAGCACTTTATATTTTATTTACATCGTGTTGTCACACGCCGGGCCATCTGTAATGACTGTTTTATGCCCTATTGAGATTAAGTCAGCTCCTCTTAGTGCAAGGCTGATTAAGCGCACTAATCAACTCTGATTAATCGCTGAATATCTCCAAAACTCTTTGGTGGTATCAACAGACACTGAGCAAATGAAAACTTTTATCACTAATTCACTAATTTTTTTCTCAAAATTTGTCATTATAAAGTATTCCCTCCTAATTGAACATTTCTCTCTAATATTATTAAATGTATTTTGAACTTTGTTCTTTTGTTTCTCTTATCCATTGTATTGTTTTATGATACCTTTTTTTATTTATCGTCTCTAAAGAAGGTTTTCTACAATTTGGCCGCTATATTCTATATTACTGATGATTCAGGCATTTTTCATTCATTTTATAAATTTCCGGCGATTTAACAACTATCTATAAATTCGGTCCAAATTTTTGAATACCTTAACAATTTTTTTTAATGTTTGCAAAAATTTTATTAAATTTCCGAAAATTAAGAAGATTTTAAGAAATCTTAAAAGCTCACAAGGTATTTTAATAAATTTTCCAACGTTTCAGAGAATATCAGATATCATAGAAGAAAGTAAGGGATTTCCTAGGATTTCAAAGATTTGAAAAGTTGTTCAAATATGTTTTCTAATCCATTAGAATTCATTTGGAATTCACCCTAAATTTTGATTAATTTGTCCTAAATTATTTTGAATTCACTCAAATTCTTCAAAATTCACTCGATTTTTATCATATTTTTCAATTGTTTTCTGTTCTCTTCATTTTTTTTATTCGCCTTGAATTTGTATGAATTTCATTTTTTCCAATTCATTTCAGAAATTTAATTTGAATTGTTTGTACGTATTATGAATTTGTTTTGAATGCGTTCAAATTCTCCTGAAATTCTTATAAATTTAATCGAAAAAAAATTATATAGTCACCTTATTTAATTAGTTACCTTATTCAATTAGTGCATTATTAATGCATATTAGATACTTCAGTTTTTTGCTAATTTTTTGTTGAATTAGTTCTTTTATCAGGAAGATGTCTTGTGGGTTTTATGCGGGATAAAAGACTGTTGTGGTTGTTTCTGAAATTGTTAAATTTTTTCCAGTTTTTACTTACTGAGGTATTAATTATTGCAAATTAAGAAACATAATTTTTTAAACAATTCATTATTGTTTTAAACTATAATCTCTCAGAGCAGTGCTAAAAAGTTTCGGTATTTTTGGAAATTTTTAGCTTTTCTTTGACTTTTTATTTATGAAAAAATTAAAAACTGAACATTAACAAGAATCATTCTTCAAAAATTATTCTATTTTTTCGAAATTAAGTATTTTTTCCTCGTGTTTTAAAAATATCAATCTAAGCAAAAAGGCTATCTTAAAGTTGATATAAGCCAAAGGATGAAATAACAAGGAGTAGATGGGAGGAGTGGGTCTGTAGATAACTTGTAGAAACTTTGTTTTAAATTACAACACGAAGCTTATTGCAGAGAAATTCATAACTTCAGAGCTTTTCATGACTGAAAAACTGAAGAAACGTTGAAAATTTCAGAAAAAAATGTTATTATATGTTTGTTGAAACATTCCTGTGTGTAATGTAATGTTTATAGAGGTTTTCGGGAAATAAATAAATCAGGGTGGCTGCTGGACCGGGAAATGAATGGGAATTTTTATCTTTTTAAATTATGATATCATTCAGTTTATAATGCTTTATTTGAACATTTTTCACTTACAAGTTTACCATTTCGGATTTTAATTTTTAAGCGTACGTTTTTCATTTAAAGAAATTTAAAATGCAGTTCTAAAGACTTAAAAAATAAAAAATGAGTAGCGTTTGAGATCGACAATTTTTTAATTTAAAAAACCTTTTAAGTTGAACAAATGCGAATACAACTTCTAATGATTTTGAAAATTGAACTTTACGTTAAGGATTAACAAGAGAATAATAATTGATTTTACAAGACTATTCGGAAAACGGTTTCAATTGGAAAGTCTAAGTAGCTAAACAAATGTAAACGCCTGATTGAATCTTTATAAACTATTTTCAATTTTAAAATAACTTTCAAATATATTCATAATCAAAGGCTTTTATTACATTTAATATATTGTTTCATTCCTTGCAATTTTAATTATTCTATTTAAAGAAATTTAATTTACAAGTAAAATGGTTGAATTTTGATGTATAATAATTATTGAACACCTATAATTACTAGAAAAGAATCGAGTAAGTTGAAGAGGAATTCAGAAGTTCTGAAAAGATTCAAAATTAATTTAAAGTTCGAAAAAAAAACTTTGAAGCTTTTTAAGGATTATAAAAGGTTTCAAAAATATTAAAAAACATTGTCTTGAGATTCCTAGGAAAATTGTAAATTACTATTTTATTTTGAAATTTTTTTTAGAGGTTATGTAAAATATTTCCAAAATTGTCACAAATGAATTTGGAAGATTTGAAGTAAATATTTTTTATTTTGCAGAATGTAAGAACAAAGTTTAGGAAGAATTCGAACCATTTTAAAAAATGATTATTTATTTATTTGAAATAAAATTTTGAAGCTTTTCAAGTATTTTTAAACTATTTAAAAAAACGATTTAAGTTATAATTTAAGAAATGTTCAGTTTCTAACAAAAATGTTAGCGTTCAATTTTTTATATTTTGAGCTTAAAATTGCTTAAAATGATGTTTAGCTCAGTTTCTATTACTTCAAATGGAAAAATGTTTAGCTGTCGAATTCGAATTTTTTTAATTTCACTGATCGTGAAAAATGTTTGCGAACCGGGAAAAAACCGGAAATTTTTCTATGTGATTAAAAAGGTCACCCTGATCAATTGAAAGTGTGCAGCAAAAACTGATTGATATCAGGACAAAGTTTTCCTATTTCTATTACAAATTTCCTATCAGCAATTGCCATGCACGATTTATCAGTTTCGTCTCTTTTGCATTTACACTTTACAATATCTGGCTCGTACGTCATCCTAAGTGGATTGCATCTGTTTCTAGTGTTTCATGGCATTATGCTGCTTTTCTGGGAGGGGTAGCTGTTAAGTACTGTTTCACCCGGAAGATAAGCCTGTCGACGGCGGTAACTCCAAAGCTCTCTTAAAGCAGGATTTGTAAATAGTATGCTGCTAGCTCAGAATTTTAATTTGTTGTTGATTCGAGAGTTCATTGATACAATCGCTAAATTCTGCACGGAAAAGAATAGTTCATTAAAAATTCAGTGACTTTATATTATATTTGTGGGTGATTCTGAACCATCCTATTTAGATTATTTCATTTTCCAAATGGGAAAAGAAAAATATTTATAAGCAAACCCGCCAGATTGGAACGAATCGTGAATTTAGTGTCCCTATTAAAATTTTGTAATTTAAGATCGAAAAGAAATTTATTTTTTCATTAATAATTTTTTGCAAAAAGAGCATGAACAAGATTCACAATTAAAACCCAGAGTTCCAAACTATCTCAATTTTCGGATCATTAGAGACAAACAAAATTCTGAATTTTTTTCATGATAAAGAATTTTAATATCATTCCAATTGAAGTCGTGACCATGTGTAATTTTGTGATTTGAAATGACCAGGGTGGCCGCTGGACTGTGAAACCGGGTATTTTATGAGACCGGGAAAGCCGAGAAACGACCGTCAATTTATTTTTTGAACAGGAATTTAATAGATTTGTAGAAAAAAATCCTTCCAAGTTTGATTTCAACAGATTTTTAAATAATCAGTTTAATTTTGATCTTTTTTCAATTATGATATCATTCAGTTTAAAATGCGTAATTCGAAAATCTTTCACTTACAAGTTTTCCATTTTTAATTTTAATTTTTAAGCTTACATTTCCTTTTAAAGAATTTTAAATTGCAGTTTAAGGAATTGAGAAATAAAAAAATATTAGCGTTTGAAATTGACAATTTTTAATCAAATCAATATATTAAGAAAAAATTAGTTCATCTTGAAGTCTTGTAAACAGATCTTAAATTTGTAGGCATTTCATCAAATTCTTGCCCTTTTAATTTTTCAGAATTTATTTCAAACTTACTGGATTCAAATAATTTTTTCATATTTTCAAATTTTTTTTATTCAATTTGGTTTTTTAAGAATTTAATCGAATTCTTCTCATTTCCCATAAATTATTCTAAATTCACTCAAATTTTACTTAAATAAATTGATTTTTTTTTCAATTTATTAGTCCATTTCAATTCTTTTGAATTGTTTTATAGTCATTAGTCACATTTTATTTTTTTAATTCACTGCGAGTTTTTATTAATTTACCCTGAATTCTGTTAAATTCTTTGGAATTCTTTTAAATTTTTTAATTCAATTGAATTGTTCTAAATACTCAAATGTTACTGAAATAAATGGATTTTTTTCATTTTTTTTATTTTTCTAATTTATTTAAATTCTTTTGAATGTTTTGAACGTAACTCTTTTAGTTAGAAATTGTAGGGTTTCAAAGATTTAAAGTGATTTGAATTTTTCTTTAATTCGCCATGAATTCTTATTAATTTATCCCGAATTCTTCCGAATTTTCTTGAAGTTTTCTATATTTATTTAATTCAGTGGGGGGTTTTCTTTGCAGATTAAATTTTTTTTTATTAATTCCGTCTTGAAGTCTTAACCTCAACTGGAATCCTTAGAAATTTCCTTAAATTCCTTTGAACTCCATTGCATTTTTGCAAATTCGTTTCAAAGTTACTGAATTTAATGTTTTTTATACTTTTAAATTGTTTTCAAATAATTTGAATTTTTTAATCCACCTTACATTTTTATGAATTTCATCGAATTTTTCCCGTTTCACTTAATTTCCTCTAAATTCATTCCACTTAACGGAAATCAATCGAATTCTTTTGGATTTAACATAAATTCTTTTTAACCCTTATAAATTTGTCCTGAATTCGTTTATTACGCTTTGGCTGCGAAAAAAGTACTGGACTGCGAGGCCTGGAAATAAAATTTTGACTTGTAATTTATAAGCAAGTGGGTTAGAATTTTAAGATAATTCTAATTTGCAAAAATGTAATTTTGACTAATTTTTGAAAATAGTTTCAATTAGAATTTCTAACATTTTCAAATTTATTAAAAACAAAATGCGTTAGAATTATGAATTGAAAAAATATTCCAAATGAAACATGATAGAAATTTCTGATTTGGCGAAATTAAAGTTCAGAAGATCAGCATTTCACAAAGGAATATTTAAATGTCAAAATTCGAAACATTATTTATTTAAGTATATTTCAAAATAATTCGAATTAGTAGATTGTTAAACTTTAAAAATTTGTGCTAATAAAAGATAATGTAGGTAAATATATTTTAAAATATAATTTTTTCTTATTAAAAAAGGTTTTAATGAAATTATACATTTTACAGCACGCTTTGTAGATTTGCAGATGCATTAAAATGAGCAAGAATAAGGTATAATTTGAGAATAGTTTGAAATTGTTTAATTCAATAGAAAATAATAAATAATATTTCATGCACTAAGGCTTTAAAGTCTAAAATCATTAAATAATTAAAACTCGGTTTTCGAAAAATAAAAATTAAACACCTATGCGATTCTGAAAGCGTATTTATTTATATTTAAAATTAATTCGAGTTTTAAATTATCATCTTAGTTTAGAAATGTTGAAAACTTTAGATAGTTTCTAATAGTTTAGAAGCCTTGAAACATTAAAATTAAAAAATATTTTAAATCCTTGAATTTTTGAAATTTTTAAACACATTCTTCAGAGGTACTTTCGAAATTGAGGCTAAATTTTAAAAATTTGTATTTGAGAAAGAGAAGATATTGCAACTTAATACGTTTTTAGAATTTGAAAGTAACGTAAAATTCGATCGAATTTTTAAAATTCTCAAATTTAATTTGAAGGGATTAAAATTGGAAGATTTCAGTTTTTAAAACTTATTGTTTATAATATGAGTAAATAGAAGAAATTCACATCAGATCATTCTTTTTAAATAATGAAAAGTACAGATACAACTTGAATTTTATTTAAATTATAATGTCTTAAATAAATCTTTATTTAAATTGAAAGAAAATAAAAACTGTAAAATCGCTTAATTGTTGAAAATCTTATGATTAAAACTTTCGGCTTTGGAGGAAATTGGAAGAGTTAATATGATTAAGTTTCTGTATTGTATTCTAAAAATTATAAATATTAGGAATTTAAAAATAATCTCGCTTTCTTTGATCAAAAAATGAAATTTCAACCTACTAAAGTTTCAAAATTTGTAAATAACATTAAGTTCAAAATGCAATTCTTGGGCATTTAAATACAATCACTGATTGTGAGTCATCGCTGTCTGATAATGAAAGAGTCCTGAAGTTCGAAACTTATTTTTTTGCTGTGAAGTCACGTGATTTAGTTTCTCATAACTGAATCTTGTAGGAAAGACATAATCAAGATTTTTAAAAACATATTCTGCTATTTTTAAATATTTAGTCACGTTTTCTATTTAAAGAACTAGTCTCACTAGAGAAGCTATTATCAGAACTGAAAATAGATTTTTGTTTAAGAAGGTTTATTTATAAATTTAGGCAATGATGAAAATGTTATTCAATAATTAATAAATGTGTTTTTGTTTGGGTTATAAAATATTCGAGTCTTTCATTGTTGCGGAAAAGTTCTGGTTAAATATGAGGCTTGTAGGCAGGAAAAAATGATTTATTATCTCCGGATTCTGTGCATTGACTGCATCTTGTTGTCTCGGATGTTCGAAGCAGGACGACACTAATCTTGTCTCCTGATAAGAAAACACACTTTTCATGGTCATTAGAAGGAGGGAAATTTCTACAACAGTTACCCTCCAAAAAAAATTAATTACTTTTAAATATCCTCTGGACTGGGGACTGAAAACCGGGAAATGAGAGTGAATTTATTTTTTGATCGCGATTTCACAATTCTAGTTTTAAAAAAAGGAGATAAATTTTGTTATTGAATTTTTTCCGAATTGAAACAGGAACTTTTTTATTTATTACTTTTTATTTATTTGTTATTTTTTTTTGTTTTTAGTTTAAGGCAGGCAAATGATATATTTTTTAAATTCTTATTGATTTGGTAGGGATGAAATGTGGTTTTTATTTTTTAATTGAAAGAGGCTCTTTTTTTCTTTGTATCACTTTTATTGGTTTGTGTGGGATGACATTTTGGTCGTTTATTTTGTTTCTGAATTGGAAGAGGTCATTTTTTCTTTTAAAATTTTTGATTTAGTTTGAGGGAAGAATTTTTTGTTTTCAATTTTTTCTGAAATGGAAGAAGGAAATTTGTTGGTTTTGACATTTATATTGAGTTGGTAAGGAGAAAATTTCTTTTTAATTTTTTTTCTGAATCGGACGGACATTATATATTTTTAAGACTTATCGATTTGCAAAAGAGCAAATTTCGGTTTTCAATATTTTATGAATTGGTAGAAGGATAATTTTTTCTTTTTATTATTTTTTGAGTGATATGGGGACCAATTTGGTATTTTTTAACATTCAAGAGGAACCTGTTTTATTTTAAATATGTTTATTGATGTGAGCTGAAAGAAAAGATTTGTTTTAATTTAGAGCACTAAAAATAATAGCATGGAATTATATTTTCAATGTAATTTATTAATTAATTATTAAGTTTGCAGTTTAATGTCATTTTATTTTAAATTATTATATTAATAACTTCTGAATTAAAATTGTTTCAAGCTTCAATTTTAAAAGCTTAAAATTAAAAAGAATTCAAAAGAGTGCTTTCATTTGCAGTTCAGTTTTGATTACTTCAAATAAAATTTTCTTTCTATTTTAGTAGTTTGTATATTTTACTTTCAATGACCGTGACAAATGATTGGGAGCCGGGAAATGATCTGACATTTTTTTCCTTGATTAAAACGGCCACCCTGATTTTCAAAGATAAAAAGAAATTTTGAAGCGAGATTCTCAAAAAATGTAATTGAGCAAAAAGTTTCAACAATAAATAAAAAATATAATGTAATTAATATAAAATATACCGTATTCCGCTGCCAAAAGCTGCACAAGTTCCTCTCGTTCTAAGAATCTTTTTTTTTCTTTCTCTTGCTGACGAGATTGCCGATTGAAAGATTATATTTCTCTCGAATCATAAATTAATGTCTCTCTTATATGACGTGTAATGGGAGCGTTCATGGGGGTGCAGTCGACATTGATTTATTGAGACGAGACACACTAGTTTTGAGTATTTTTCTCCACTAAACTGGCTCTACATTTTCAAATTTAAATAAAAGATATTTAAAAAAATTGAAATTAAATTAGATTTGGTTACATTTTAGATACTAAAAGTTTTCAAAGTTCCTTCCATTTCTCTGGTTTCTTGAAGAATCTTGAATAATCAAAATATAATTTTTTTTAGTTGCTTTTGCAAAAAAAAGTAACTGTCGTTACTTTTTTTAGTTACTTTTGTATTTTAGAAATATATATACAGAGAGCTATCATCATTGGGTTGCTCCGTTTCCTCAAGAAATACGAGGGTTTCGCCGTCCTGTTGTTGTGATTTCGTCATTATTGATTGTTTGTGAATTCCTTTGAATTTTGTCGTATTTATCCTGAATTCTTTGAAATTCCCTTGCAGTCTACTAAATTTAATGGATCTTTTGGATTAAATTTTTTTTTAATTCACCTTGAATTCTTACGCATTTTATCGGAATTCTATTCACTCCTATTTATCCGAATTCAGTGGGATTTATTGGAGGTTTAAACATTTTTTATATTCACTTTAATTATTTTTGTTTTATCTCGATTTCATATGCACTAAATCAAATTCTTTTAAATTCTCTTGAACTATTTCAAATTCACTCAAATTTTACCTAAATGAATGCAATATCTTGAATTAAATTTACTTAATTCACTTGAATTCTTTTTAAATCCACCTTGAATTTTTATCAATTTTATTCAATTCTTCTCATTTCCCTTAAGTTTATCTAAATTTACTCTAATTTTATCTAATTCATTTTTAGTTATTTCTTGAATTTTTTTGAATACACTTAAATTCTTAAATCCTGAGTTTTTTTTTTAAACAGCATCGAATTCTTTCGAAATTCTCTTGATTTTTGTTTAGCTCTTGCTGAATTCTTTTGAACGCATTAAAAAATGTTTTAATTTACTAAATTCTAGTCAATTTTACTTTCAATTTGTCACAGCCATATTATCAAATTGTATAGTAGTTCAGGCAGTAGCGCTTCGGCTTCTAATCCGAAAAGTTGCGTGTTTGATTCTCGCTGCCTAAACTTTTTTTATTTAATTTTTTATTGATTAAAATGTGTATAAATATAATGTAAAAATTCATCGTTTATCCGATAAAATACGAGGTTATGAGGTTTAAAACCCCTTGTTCATAGTTATAATTTTACATTTAATTAGTAAATATTGTGAAAGAAATTAATAACATTTATAGAAAGTACATGTGCGAAAAACCCTATAAAATGGGAAAAAATAGTTTTTCGTGATAGCAGGCACTATGAAAATTATTAACAGCACAATGTTTAAACATTATTGAAGGGAATTATATTCATCGAATCATTCGCATTTCGCATAAATTCCTCTAAGTTCACTCGAGTTTCATTTAATTCATTTGTTTTCTTTAATATTTTAAATTCACCTGGAAGTCTTATAAATTCCATCGAGTTCTTTTAAATTCTTTTGAATCCAAAAGAACATCTGTCACTTTTAGTCAACTGTAGTCACTTTTGGTCACTTTTTCACTTTTTTCAAGTAAATTAGGATGTGGCAACCCTGTGCATTTTTTGTTTATCCTAATAGCAATTATTTTTTGGAATCTTCGTCGTTCAATCTTTCTCTTCTCGAGTTAAGTATGATTCCTGTTGTACTGAAGAATCTTTCGAAAACTAGCTACCACAATTTGCATAGTGAAAATAAAAAAATAGTTTCAAAAGTAATAACATTGATTGATTTTCATAAAAAAAAGACCCGTGAACTATGTTTCAAAAGTAACTAAAAAAGTAACGATTTTTATGGATACTGTTACTTAAAAAGATGTAATTACACTCGAACTTGGATTCAAGTAGTCCCGATTTACTGCGTTCCGAGAATTGATGCCTCGGGGGTTTCGTAATGAGAGGAGCGCGGGGCCGAAAGAGAGGATGTGCTCAGTCAAGCGTGACCAGCAGCTCCAGGGCCATACTCTCAGCCAGTGAGTTGCATCAGGTTGCGTCATGCGTCCATATTCAACAGAAATCGTTCAGGTGGTCCTGACTGTTTGTAATTAAATGCTATCGTTCTCAAAAAAAAAGTAATAAGTTAGAAGAAACTGGTTACTTTCAATCACTGGCTTATAGTCACGAATATTGTAGTTTACTAAGATTTAATTTGAATTATGAACTTGGAAAAGATGTTGGGTGTTTCGCGTGTCAAGACTTGACTTGAAGTCTTCGACTATTGTTTCGTGACTAACTAGAGAATCGGCGAACATGTGCAAGTTCTCCAGCACAGAGATATCAGCCGTCAAGGAAGTGGCTGATACCGACGTCCTGCTTATTCACGTTTGACTCCGTTTGTGATCTCAACGAACATTCCAATTAGATAAAAAAGCGCGATCTTGGGAGACGAGAACTTTAACTTTTGGCGAAAAAATAAACACGTGGCAATAACTACGTTTCTTCTTTTTCTAATCTTATCTGAATTTTAGAGGAAAATTACGACAACTTAATAGTGCAAAAAATTTGTTAGAAGAGATAATATTAGGGATCACAGTTATTATTTATTAAAATATTCCCCTTTTCCCCTATTTTTCCCTTTTACTTTTAAAATCTTCGATAATCCATATATGTGAGAATTTTGTTCACTCTTTTCCCCTTTATATCCCGTTTTTTGAAGCTGCGATTAATTTTTTAGGAGTGACAGGCTGCACTGTTTTTCCCCTATTCATTTGTGTTTTCCTTTTTCCTTTATTCTCGAAAAACTTCACCTTTTCCGCCTTTTTTTATTTTTATATACGATATTTGAAAATACAATTGTTAGTTTTACATCGAAAACATTATTCTATTCAAAACTGGAATATGCTACCAGTCACTTTCTTCAGTCCGATTATTGAAAAGTGCATGGCGCCATTTTAGATTAATATCTCGAAACTATCTCGAAAATATTGTTGTCGCGAAGCCCACGTTCATGATTAGGTAAAGCTGTCGTTCCTATTTCCCGTTTAAAATAAAAATTCTGAAAAACTTTAAGTTTATAACAAATGTAAGGTTATATAAATAATATACTCAATAATAATAACAATAATAATAATAATAGTAATAATTAATTGGACATATACAACATTTAAAGTGTAGATTTTCGAAGAGTTTGAAAATAAATAAACATTTTAAGATTTTTAAAAGGATTCAAGATAATTAAATTTTGGTTGGAAAATGACTTAGAAAATTTAAACTTATTTTTTATTTTTTTAAATAAATTTTAAGCGAAAATTGACAAAGCTTTGGAAATATTAAAAAATTTTTTCTAAAATTTCGAAAAAGAATGAGGATGATTCTAAAGCAAAAATGTTCAATTCAATATTAATTTCAAAGTTAAAAACATTTCCAAAATTAAAATAAAAAATGTTTATTTGATGTTGATTTTTTATTTTGAAAAATTAATTTTAAGAGCATATTTCTAAAAAAATTAAATTTCAAATTATTTCAAAAATTTTCACGATAGAATCTGGAAGTTTGAAGGCTTTTTTCAGAATTTTAAGAAAATTTTTAATAATGTTTAAAAATATATAGAAGATTTAAAAATTTTGTAACTGGTTTAATAAATATCTTGGTGTTTGAAAAGATTTCCAAAATTTTTTTTTAAATGTAAATTTTTGAAGATTTCGAAAAAAATTCGAAGCTTTTTAAGAAGTTTGAAAGGTTTCAAAAAAATTTTTAAATTGTCTTGAAATTCCTGAGAAGATTTTGATTGACTTTTTACTTTAGTATATTAATTTTAAAGCTAATTTAAGAAGGTCAATTATCGAAAATAACTGGAAGATTAAAGGGCAATTTTTCTACTTTTGAAAGATTTTTCCAAATTTTAGGAATAGTTTAAGTCAGTTTAAAAGATATTTATTTTGCAAACTTTTAAATGTATAAAATATGTTTTAAACTGAGTCGGTTTTTTTCTTAAATTTTGCAAAGTCCTGAAAAATAAACAAATTATACTCTTTCGGCATATCTGAAATTTAAAAAAAATGAAATTTTTCAAAGGTCTTAAGAAAGTTATATATTTATTTAACCATAAAAATAAACAAACTTAAAAAAGAACAGTTTATTCGAATTTTTTTTTGTATGTAAGATTATTTTTTCTTAAAAATAATAATTTCGTTGAAATTTTTTTCATTCATGACTAAAAAATCTTTTTCAGTTAAAGATTGAACTATTTTTGTTTTTTTGTTAGCAATGCAACTGGTTGGAAATTAATCTTTTTTGTTTGTTAAAAATGCAGCTGGTTGAAAATTATCTTTTTTTTTTCGTCAAAGATTCATTTCGTGGCAAATTAATATTTGTGTGTTAAAAAATTAAATTGGTTTGTAGCAAATTCGTGTCTTGAATTATTGACATTTTTAACAATTATTTTTGTATTATTTTATTTTTATCAATTATAAAAAATCTTGTCCTGGCTTTTCTTTTATATTGTTTCAGAGAATGCATACTATGAAATACAACAATTTTGTTTCATGTAATTAATAATCATTTGTAAGAAAAAAAATCTGCGTTTCGATTTTGGGTGCTTATTAATTTGAATATTTCCTGTCATAAAAATACATTGCTTACGCATGGTGACACCAGCTCAGGAAAAGTAAAATATTTTGAAGAAAAAAAAAACGTTTTAAAGTCAGCGGATTCCTATACTAAAATTAAAAATAAATAACCTTTAAAAAATAATAAGTTTTCATTACAAATTTTCATAAATTCGTAATCCGATCTTTACATTTTTTCACGTCAGAGAACAGTTAGAGAATTTTGAAAATATAGTTTAACGTTAACTCTGTTGCACCTAAACCCAGATTAAAAAATTTCTTGTTACTCCTAGGAGTCCATTAACATTATTTTCTCCAAGAAATTAACTATATGCAAATAAAAAAAAAAATTCTGTTCGAAATTTAAAAAAAAATTCGATGAGACTGTGGCTGTTTAAAGACAGCCGTCGGAAAATTCAAATTTGCAGCTCAAGTCGAGCTTGAAAATTTTCTAACAAATTTTCTGTTAATCCTAGGACATCGGAAACTTTATAAATTCCAAAAAAGTTAATTTTTTACCACCGGGAAATTTGAGTTTTCACTTAAAGCCAAACTTGAAATATTATTGGTCATGGAAGTCAGGGAATTTTGAAAATGTTTGCAGCCATCTTGAATTTAATACGTTTACTTTATATTTTGTGTCTACTCATTTTCCAGAAATGTTTCGACTACGAAATTGATTCAGACGAAGAGTGGGAAGAAGAGGAACCTGGAGAATCCCTTCGAGGTTCTGATGATGAAAAGGACGAGGAAAACCCGGAAGATAATGAATACGACGTCGACAATGAATTTATGGTTCCTCACGGGTTAGTTTAATATAGAATTTTGTTTGAAAGATTATTTAATATATTCGCAACAAAAAAGTTCATTTTCAACCAAGAAATATAATTTTCTACCAAATAGTGGAATGTTCAAATACAAAAATTTAGAAAAAGTAATTTTGAACAAAGAAAAAAAAACGAATTTTCAACCAGGTAAACTGAACCAAAAAGATGATGAGTTTTCTACAAAAGAGTTAAGTTAAAATTGAATAGTTTAATTTTCTACCAAATTATTTAATTTTTGAGTAAAATAGACTAATTTTCTACAAAATAGTGGAATTTTCAACTCAAAAAGTCGAATTCTCAACAAAATATAAAATAGGTGATAATTCAACCTAAATTTATTTTAATTTAAAGTCAAAGTTACTTTAGTTAAAAAAAGGGATTAATTTTTGACCAAGAATATAATTTTCTTTAAAAAATATCAATTTTCAACCACTTATATAAATTTACAAATAAATATTTTGAGTAATAGATGTGATGTTGTTAGTCTAAATTTTATTTGATTCATTTTTAGTTTACATTTTTTTTTGGTTCTGAAATTTCTTATCTGAATAGTTGAATTTTTAAACTAGAAAAATCAATCTAATCAAAAATGGAATAGTTAAATTTCCAATAGCAAAAATTAATTTTCAATACTAAAAAAAAGAATTTTCTAGCAAAAATGTATTTTCCCACCAAATAGTTGAATTTTCAATAAAATAGTTAAATTTTTAGTTAACTTTTATTTTTAAATCAAAAAATTAATTTTCAACCTTTAAATATAAATTTTCAATCTATAAATATAAATTTTCTACGAAAAAGACAGATTTTTAACGAATTACATCAATTTTCAACCAAATAGTTTTAAAAATGTATGTGAAGTTTATCGAAATTTTATGTGATTACTTTTTAGTTGAAATTTTTTTAGTTTCTAAAATTTTTAAATCAAAAAGTTGAATTTTTAAACTAAAAAGAGGAATCATTAATAAAAAATGTAGTAGTTAAATTTTCATTACAAAAACTTTATTTTCAATTCTAAAAAAAAAAATTTCTACAAAAAAATTGTATTTATCTGCAAAATTATTGAATATTATATCCAATTTTTGAAAGAAAATTTGTATATTCTACCAATCAGTTGAATTTAAAAAAAAATCAGTTAAAATTTATTTGTAACTTAAAAAAATGAGTCTTTAACCTAAAAAGCTGAATTTTTAAGCCGAAATACCGAAAATACGAATTTTTTACAAAACAATTGCATTTTTAACCAGAAAAGGAGATGTATCTATAAAAAGAGATGAATTTTTAAACCAAAAAGTACGAATTTCCAACAAAATAATTAAATCTTTAACCAAAACAGATCAATTTTTTAACGAAACATTTGCGTTTAAAAAAAGGTGATTTTTCTACAAAACAAATGAATTTTGAAAGAAAGGTTTAATTTTTAAACCAAAAAGATATATTCTTAACAAATCACAAAAAAAATTTAACTGTGTAGTTAAATTTTCAACCAAGAAGGTTAATTTTCTACCTAAAAGACCGATTTTCAAAAAATTTCGTAAATTTTAAAATAAATTGTTTGAACGATGGATGTCATGTTAGTCCAATTGTTATTTGATTAATTTTTAGTTTGTATTTTTTTCCTTTCTAAAATTTGTTATTAAAATATTTTAATTTTTAAGCTAAGAAGATCAATCTCGAATCAAATTTTCATCAAAAAATTTTGTATTCAACCAATCAGTTTAATTTTAAATAAAATAGTTAAATTTTGCGTTCGAATTTATTTTTAAATAAAAACGAATTTTCAACCTAAAAAAAATAATTTTTAACTAAATAGTTTGAACAATGGATGTGATGTTTGTCGAGGTTTTATTTATTCTACAAATTCTTAATTAAATACTTGAATTTTTAAACTAAAAAGATAAATCTTAAATGAAAAATGTAATAATTAAATTTTAATGACCAAAAATTAATTTGCAATTAAAAAAATGATTTTTTTGTACGAAAAAGTTATATTTTTCGACCAAATAATTGAATTTTATACCAAATTGTTAAATCTTCAAGCTAGAAAGACGATTTTTCCACAAAACAATGGAATTTTTAATGCGAGAATATGATTTTCATTAAAAATTGTTGTATTTAACCAGTCAGTTTAATTTTCAACAAAATAGTTAGATTTTTCTTTAAAATTTATTTTTAACAATGAAAATGAATTTTTATAATAAATGAAATATTTAATTAAGATTTTCCTTAAAAATGAAAGTTAAATTTAACTATAAAAACGAATTTTTAACCTAAAAAGATCAATATTTAAGAAAAAATATATCTTTTTTTGAACCAAATAATTATATTTTCTACCAAACTGTCGAATTTTCGGCCGAAAATACAAATTTTGTAAAGAAAGCAAATGATTTTAAAACTCTAAAGATGAATATTTAACAAAATAGTTGAATTTTAAACATAACAAAATTGTTCATCTAGAAAGAATAAACATTTTAAGCAAATTGTTGAATTTTTAACTATATAAAAATTTCAATAGTATATTTTTCAACCGAAAAGAATGATCTTTCAACCAAAAATAGTTCGATTTTCTCATTATGATTTATTCATTCAGTTCACATTAGCAATTTTGATAATTAAATGTCTGAAGAATAATATTTAAATAAACATTGAAGTTCATTTTTAATAATTTAAAAATTATTTTTTTATTTTATTTTTCCATTGCTCACTATTTTTTCAAATTTCTGACACTATTTGCACTGTTTTTTATTTCTAAAGTGATTTTGAGGTTTGGAAATCAGAAATTCAGAATAATAATATTAATTCTCTTTTTTTTTTATAGATATTTATCAGAGGAAGAGGCGCCAGGAGACGAAGATGAAGAAGACACGGTAGGTTTTAATTCCAATTAACAAAAAATTTATAATCATTGCATAATGTGTTGATAAATAAAATTAATTTTTGTTGCGTTTTTATTTTAGAATCCAGAAACGCAAAAGTTAAAAATTAAGCTTCTTGGGGAGCAGTTTGAAGCTGAAATGAAAACAAAAACGTCGAAGCTTAAACCGAAAGTGATTGGTTGCATATGGCGAAATTCTGACAGTTCTTATGCTTCAAACAGTAAGTATTTTATTATTGATTTTATTTTGCTTATTAGGGCTTTCATTTAAGAACCTTGAAAATTCCTTGAATTTTGCTAATTGTTCTGGATTTGAATCGTTTTTTT
>NC_046664.1:26432217-26438690 GCF_010883055.1 Belonocnema kinseyi
TTTTCTAAATAATCGTCAGGGCAAATGAAAAATTGGTCAGGGAGAAGTTGAGGAATTTTTAAAATGAAGTTTGCGACCACCTTGTTATAATATTTTAGTTCATATTAATTTATTTCCTTTCATTTATATTTATTTTATTTTAGTTGCTTCCTCTTGAAAATTATATTTTTAATAACAAATTTTATTATTGTGTCAAAATATCTCAAGTGTGCCTCTTTTGAATCGATAGTTCTATTTTCAATCAATTAAACAGTTTTCGATTCGTTTTTATATCAAAATAACTTCCCTAAAATATTTTTGCCAACATTTTTTTCTTTAAGTTATTAACAATGAAAGTTCTTGATCTTTTTTTCAAAAATGGATTACTCGCGAATGGTTCATCGAAATTCAATAATGGAGTTATGAAAATTATTGTTACAAAGTATACTTTACGCTAAAAAATTGTTCGGTAGTAAAAAACATTTTTTCATTATTTAAATAATATTACACGAATTTTCCACTAAAATGATAAATTCTTATGAAAAAATTAATTTTTGTATCAAGTGGTGCAACATTTTACCGAGTATAGTTAATTTTTTAATCAAAAAGTGTGATTTTCAACCCAGAAGATTAATTTTCTACTAAAAAGATGAATTTTCAACAAAATAGATGCATTATCAACTAAAAAAAATCGATTTTCAACCAAAAGTTGAATGGTTAGGTTTTTAGTTAAAAAGAGTAATTAAAAAAATCAAAATAGTTCACTTTTCCACAAAATAGATGAATTTTTAACTAAAAGAATTAATCATCGTTTAAAGAAATGAATTTTTTAATAAAGTGGATCAACTTTAAGCCAAGAAATAGGGGAATAATTGGATGATAAATTATTTTGAATTAAATTATTGCGTTTATCATATTGAGTACAATAAGAAACGAATTTTCAACTAAAATGATAAATGTTAATGAGAAAAAGAATTTTTGTATCAAGTGGTGCAACTTTCTACCGGGTATAGTTAATTTTTTAATCAAAAAGTTGAATTTTCAAAAAAATAGATCCATTATCAACTAAAAAAAATCGATTTTCAACCAAAAGTTGAATGGTTAGGTTTTTAGTTAAAAAATGAATTTAAAAAATATATATTAAAATAGTTTACTTTTCCACAAAATAGATGAATTTTTAACTAAAAGAATGAAGCATCATTTAAAAAAATTAATTTTATAATAAAGTGAATCAACTTTAAGCCAAAAAATAGGGGAACGATTGGGTAATAAATTATTTGTAATAAAATTATTGTGGGTATCATATTAAGTACAATATGGAACGAATTTTAAACTGAAATGATAAATGTTCATAAAAAATGCATTTTTAATCAAGCGGTTCAACTTTTTACCAGGTATAATTATTTTTTGAGCAAAAAGATGAATTTTCAGCCAAGAAGACTAATTTTCTACTAAAAAAGAATAAAGTGATTTAATTTTTAAGTAATCACAGATACATTTTCAACCAAAGAAATGAATCTTCAACCAAAAATATTGTTTTTTAAGAGAGTGGTTAAGTATTCAATCAAGTCGTTGAATTTTCATTCAAAATATGTGAATTTCTAAAAAAAAAACAAAAAAAAATGAATAGTAAAATTATTATTGAAAAGATTAGTTTTTAAATTTAAAAAAGTAAGTTTCAACCAAAACATTAATTTTCCTAACAAAAAGATGAATTTTTCAGATCGGTTCAAATATTCAACTTAATAGTTTGATTTTAAACCAGAAAAGATGAATTTTCAATTTAAAAAATGTATTAGTTGTTATAAAAAATAATGCAGATTTTTAATTTAAATATCAACTACTAAATTTAAAAAATGAAAATTCATCATTTTTGGTTTAAAATTCAACTACTACGTTCAATCTTTGAACCGATTTGTCAAAAAAAAGACTTTTTTTTAGAAAATTAATCTTCTTAGTTGAAAATTTCACTATACTTTGTTGAAGGTTAAACTATCGCTTCCGAACGTGCTCGACAGGCGCTGGAGGTCGAAACGCGGTCACCAAAGAATCAATAACTTTTGAACTACTGCTAAGTACAAACTTTGTTTTTTACCAAAATTTTCTGAAGAGATTGTAGAAACTATTGGCACGTTGAAGAATTCTTTCATATGCGGAAAAGTTTAATTAATTTTTAATTGTTTAAAACAAACGATTATTTAAACAATAAAAATTTTTTTACTACAGAACAATTTTTTAGCGTAAAGTTTACTTTGTAAACAAATTTTCATAACTTGAAAAAAACATGTTTAGCAAAAATATTTTAGGGGAGTTATTTTGATATAAAAACGAATCGAAAATTAAAAAATGGCACTCTTTGAGATATTTTGACACAATAATAAAATTTTTTATTAAAAATATATTCTTCATGAGGAAGCAACTAAAATAATTAGAAGTACAAGGAAATAAATTAATACTAACTAAAATATTATTACAAGGTGGCCACAAATTTCACTTTCAAAATTCCCCAACTTCTCCCTGATCAATTTTTCATTTTCCCTGACTTCATCCATTTGGTTAAGAATTTTACTTTTTGTTAAATACTCTATATTTATTGATTAAAATTAATTATTCACCCGAGAATAAAAATTCATCTCTTTGTTAAAAAATTTAACTGATGTAATTTTTTGTTTTAAAAATTTATCTCTTTTTGTAGAGTTTTCATAATTGTTGGTTATAAAGGCAACAATTTTTCTAAATTGAATCTTCTTTCGTTAAAAATTATTTTTTTTAGTCGAAAATTCAATTACTCAGTTAAAGGTTTAAACAATGTAAGGAAATCTCTTCCTTTAAGATTAATAATTTTAGTTCAAAATTGATCTTTTTGGTTGAACATTAATTTAATAAATTATTAAATAAATTAATAATCATATTAATAATAAATTAATTCATCGCATAAATGATTTTTTTAAAAATATTTATCATTTTAGTCAAAAATTCATGTTTTCGGTTAAAAGTCTAACAATCTGTTGAAAACTTTTTTTTGTGTTGAAAAATTTTTTTTTTAAACTGAAAATTCTACTTTATGGGTAAAAGTTGAAACATTTTGTTACAAAGTTTAAAATTTTTTGTTATTAAAAACGTATGTATTTTGTTGAAAATTTCATCTTTTTCGGTAGGAAATTAATCTTCTTGGTATATCAAATATTATATTTTTTGCAAAAAGACAAATTTTCGACAAAATAAATTAATTTTCAACCAAGATTAATTTTCGACCAAAAAATAATTTTTAACAAATTACATATTTTTTCTACAAAAATTTGAAAAGTTTGAACAAAAAATGTAATATTAGTCCAAATTTTATTATATTAATTTCTAATTGATATATTTTCGTTTAAAACATTTTTTTTCATTAAAAAATTGTATCTTTAAAACAAAAAAGATCGATTTCTAGCACAACTTGCAATAGATAAAGTTTTATTGAGGAGAATTAATTTTCAATAAAGAAAAAAATGAAATTTCTTTATAACAGTTTCATTTTGTGTGAATTAGTTTAATTTTTTAAGCCAAAAAGTTTATTTCTTTAACAAGCTTGGAATTTTGAAGCCAAATAATTCAATTTTCAGTTTAAAAATTACTTCCTAATAATAAAAAAAGGAATTTTAAACTAAAATTATGAACCAAAAATAAACTGGATCCACTGGATCTACAATTTCTACTATATTTCATAAAAAGTATTTTTTTATGACATTTTTTAACCAAATAGTTGAATTTTTAAACAAAGATAAAAGAATGTTTTAAGCAGAAATTAACATAGAAGTTTAATGTTGTACCAAGTAGTTGAATTTTATTCCAAATTTTTTAGATTTTCATGTTAAAAAGACGATGTTTCCGTAAAGCATTTAAATATAAATTTAATATAATATATAAAACCGAGTAGAATTTTTCACCTTAAAAAATTAATTTTGAACCAAAAATGTAATATTTTATATTTTAACAAAACGCTTAATATTTATTTGGAAAATGTATTTTCTACCAAAAAATACGATTTTTTTAACAATTTACATAATTTGTCAGCTAAATACTTTGAAAAATGAATGTGATGGTAGTCGACATTTTATGTGATTAATTTTTAGTTTATATTTTTTTCATTTATAATATTTTTAACTAAATAATTTAATTTTTAATTCAAAAAATTAATTCTCAACATTTTTACCAAATATTTGAATTTAATCCCAAATTGTTGAATGTTCAACCTTCGATTATGAATTTTCAACAAAATGTTTAAATTTTTTAGTTAAAAAATTACTTTTTAACTAAGGAAAGGCATTTTAAACTTAAATTCTAAATCTTCAATAAAAAAATGAACTTTTAAGAAGGTAGTTTAACTTCTAACCGAGAAATTGGATTTTCAACATAAAGAGATCGATTTTTAACGAAAAATGTAATAGCTTCTATTTCAGCAAGAAAATTTTTTAGTAAAAAATAAACATTTTAATTTAACGAACAAAGACCAATTTTGAACAAAAAAAAATAATTTTCTATGAATAAATACAAATTTTAACAAAATGCATGAATTTTCAACCAGTGAATTTTTAACTAAGATGATTGATTTTCTATAAAAAAATACGAATTCTTAAAAAATTCCATAAATTTGCAACTGAATAGCTTCAATAAAGGATTTAATGTTAGTCCAAATATTATTAGGTTTTTTTTTGTATCATATTTTTTTTCGTTTATAACATTTTTGAACTAAATAATTGAATTTTTAAACCAGAAAAGATCAGTTATTAACAAAAAATAAAATAGACAATAGGCAAAAAGTTGATTTTTTTTCACCAAATTTTGAATAGGAATTTTCATCAATAAAAGTTCATTTTTTAGTTAAAAAATTACTTTTGAATAGAAAAAGGAATTTTCCACTCAAATTATGAATCTTTAAAAAAAGTGAATTTTCGAGAAACTTATAATAGTTATAATAAAAGTTATAATATAATATAATAGTTTATGTTTGAACAAAAAAATATTTTATTAAATAAATTTAAATAGTCGTCCCTGACCAACAATGACGAACTTTTAATAAAAAAAATTGATTTTCTACCAGAAAAAAGACGAATTTTCAACACAGTACAAAAATTTTCAACTAAATGATTAAATTGTCTATAAAATTGTTGAATTTTTAACTAACAAATGTGATTACTCTTCAAACCAAAAAGATGAAGCTCTACAAAATTGTTGAATATTCAATAAAAAAATATATTATTTAACAAAGAGAAGAAAAATGGAATCAAATTGTTGAATTATGAAGCCAAAAAGACGAATTTTCAACAAGACAGTTGAATTTTCGAGCAATACGAATGTTTTTTTTTAATTGTTGAATTTTCAACAGAAAAGAATTGAACATACAAGAAAAAATATTTGGATTTTCTTCTTGGGATTTATTAATTGAGTTCGAATTTAAGTGGAAAAACGAGAAAAAGGAGAAAGACTTTTTTGATATAATTAATAGTAGCACTTTAAATAAACATTGAGTTTCATTTTCAATATTTCTTAAAATTTGTGAAATTATTTACACTATTTTCGATTTCAAAGTGATTCTGAGGGCTGAACTATAGATACCCTAATTTAATAATAAATTAATAAATGAAAACGAAAGTGCAACTTTGAAAAAAATTCTTGATGAAGTATTTGGAAGCCGTCATTTTTTTTTGTATTGATTATAATGTTAATTTAATATTATTGTACTGTTGCCCAATTCTATGGCTTCAGTATAAAATTTGATTAAAATTATGTGGTTGATTGTTCCTCAATATAGTAGAGTACTTCCTTACCGACGTTGAAAGTTATTTTTAATTTAATTCACTTTCTTAATTTAAAATAATTATTTGTTTTACAATTTGCAATCTGACCAATTTTTATCTTAAATTCGATGATTGTGGTTTAATTTGAAAATTTTTAAAAATTCGAAGTAGTGCCCCTTACATTATGCAACTCCGAATACATTTGTGTGATGCGGGTTGAGGCCAGTGAATACAGTCATGGAACCATTTTTTATTTGTTTATTTTTTTTTTTTTTGTTATCGAGGAATTGTTAACATTTCAAATGCCGCTATTTTAAATTCAACAATTTGTAAGAAATTTTAATTTTAATTTTTCATTTAAAAAAATTATTTTCTGAAATACATTTTTTTAATTAAGGGTATGTGACACAGCTAAATACCTATATTACCGACGACAGTTTTTCAGTTCACTGAATTTTCTTTTGAACTTAAGAACTTTTTTTGTAAATAAAATATCGAGCTGAAACTTTGGGAAATGTATTAGAGTACAATAAAGTACGTTTAGGTACTGAATTTTGGTAGGAACTTCACTGAAAATTATTTCATCTTTTTTTTGAACCTCAACATTTTTTTAACGTTTGAACTTTTTTTATACATAAAATATCGGTCTCAAACTTTGAGAAATGCAAGAGCCGAAAGAAAACTACGTTTAAGTACAAAGCTTAATAATAAAAG
>NC_046664.1:26438790-26484157 GCF_010883055.1 Belonocnema kinseyi
GTCCTTTATTGTACTCTAATATATTTCCCAAAGTTTCAGCTCGATATTTTATTTACAAAAAAAGTTCTTAGGTTCAAAAAAACATTCAGTGAACTGAAAAACAGTCGTCGGTAATATAGGTATTTAGCTGTGTCACATGCCCTTAAGGGTTTTTAAATTTTTATAGTATATAGAGATAGCTTGGGTAATTATTTTATTAAGGAAAAAAGTAGTCTTATGATAGAAAAATATTAAAGATGAATTTTTGCACAATTTTGAAGCTTATAATTTGAATTCTGAGATTAGCAAAAGCTTTGCATTTATTTTTAAAATAAAAACATATTTAATATTTTAAATTAACTAATATTTAAACCCAATGAGAAAATATAATTATTTTTCATTGAAAGTTAATTCTTTTTAATTGAAAAGTCTACTATTCTTTTTTTGGTTAAGAATTCATATATTTTGATTGAAAGTTTAACTGTTTTGTCAAACATTTTAATTAATTTTTTAATAGAAAATTGGTCCTTTTTGATTGGAAATTCTTCACTTGGGGAAAAATAGTATTTTTTGTTTAAAAATAAAAAATTAGGGAATTTCTTTTTTTGGATTTGGAATAAAATGGGGGGGGGGGTCGTTACCCTCTAGCATGCAAAAAAATGTTGCCATGCATTTTTGGACCACCCTAATACAGAATGTTTGAATTGAAAAACTTTTAAACTTTCATTTTAAATGTTTAAAATTCAAGGGTTCCACTTTGAATGCTTTAATTTGCTGTTTATTGTTTATTACTTTAAATATAACATTTTTTAGAATATAGTTCAATTTAAAAAATTTTCTTGACCGTGAAAAATGTTTCCGAATCTGGAAATGACCGGGAATTTTGTTCTCTAATTAAAACGTTCACCCTGCTGATTCTTTTATTAAAGTATTGCAAATTTTAATGTGGATTTGTACTTTTGCAACTTAATCTGAATCTTTGAACCAAAAATTCTAAATTTTGCAGTTTTAAAACCGCCACCCTGATTTAATTGACTGGATTAAAGAAAAAAAAAGTAGATCTGGAAAAGTCATTGACTTTTAGAAGACGTTTGTAAGAGCCCTGAAAATATGAATTAATTTATAATGTCCAATTTTTTTTCAGTTCATCCTCAAGTTCTGCAATTCCTGAAGGATCGGGAAGCTTGGGTGAGGGAAATTCCCGTAGTTTTGCAAACGACAGGCGACAACGACAGTCCCCATGGAAGCGACTGTGGAACTCCATCGAGAAGACTGAGTTCAATCGGACCTGGTGCGAAGAAAACGCGAGTTCCCGAGGAAGCAATGCCAGATCTGATTCGTCTCATACACGGCAACATAAACGGCCGGGGTTTCCTGGTGAAGGAATTTATGAGCTTCTGGAGCAACAGGAACGAGCTGCGCGTATCAAAAGTAAGTCTCTCTAAAAAAATTCGAGAAATTGCTCGATGGGCCGCCTGCACAGAGGAGGGTCCCATGTTTCAAAAAACCTGCTGGTATGTCAGTGAGGAGGTGCGTAAAAAGTACCTCGGCAACGAGGATTGTGGTTTGCCGAACCGATGGAATTACATACTAATTCCGAAGAGGAAATTCGAGGTTCCGCCGGAAGTTCCGGAAAAACTGGAGAAAGAGGAAAAGGACAAGGAGAAAGAGAAGGAGAAGAAGAGCGTGCCTCTGATCACACAGTTTACGAAAAAGATAACTCAGGAGGAAATGAAGAAGCAGTTGACTGAGAAATCTGCTGCGAAAGCAACACCTACGCTGAGTAGTAGTAAACCTGGAAAAAGGGTCGCCCTGATTTCCGTCGGGAGGGGAGAACAGTTTCCAAAATCTTCGCGAGTCAGTTTACTTGATAAATTTGTCACGGGAGAGGGTCCGAGTCTGAATAAAGAGGTGGTTAAAAGTCAGGTTGATCGTGATGATGATGATGATGTGATGATCATTGAAGACGGAGACGAGAAGGTCGAGTTGGATAGTGAAACGAAGGGAAAGTGTGTAACTGAGAGAGGAGATTCTGAAAATGTTGATATAAAAAGTGTAGAGTCTGAAGACGATGGTATTATGATCATTGAAGATACAGAGGATGCGGAATATCCTGGTGAAGATGGTAAAGAGACGAGGGTGGAGAAAACGGAAGAGAATTTGAAAGTTGATGATCTTGCTGCCGGGGGCAAGAGTGAAGGGAATTCTGAAAAAGATCCGAAAGGGGATGAATCGAAAATGGAAACGACTGATGAAGCTAAGGAATAATTGTTATATTTAAAATGAGAATTAGGCTTGAAAATAGCTTTTCGAAAATTAGCAGGCAGTGTGTTTTTTTTTTGGGGTTTTTTTTTTTATTTCTGTCCAGCTTTACGTCAATCGACGTAAATATAGAGTTCAATGTCTTTGATTTCTTTTTTAACTTCCTTCGGCTTTTCTACTCTCTGCAAATATACACATGTTATTAATCAAGGTTTCTGATTTCTCAGATTTATTAGAGGTAAAGGTTGTTAAGACTGGATGAAAAATAGAAGCCAGATTTTTGATTAACACTTTAAATCTTTTTTGATACAGTATAAATATCTGGTATACATATTTTTTTTTAAATTATACTGTACGTTTTACGAATAGTTTTAATAGAGTATAATCATCTTTTCAGGCTTAAACACGGGATTTTGTATAATCTTTTGTGATATTCGATACATGTTGCAAATTTGGATAAAGAGAAGAAACGCGATTATTATATTATATACATGTTTCTATACTATCGACTTGTAGGGAGATATTAATAAAACGTTATGAACTATGTTTTACAGGAATATATGTAAGTTTTATTTATTTTTTATATCCCCAGGTAGATTCTCAAGAATTTATTGAAAATTTATGAGCATTTTCAGGGTGGCTGTTGGACCGAGAAACTGGGAATTTTACAACATTTTTAGAATAAAAGTTTTGTCCAACTTTGATTTCAACCGTTTTTTAAAATAATTTTTCAAATTGTGATTTTTTAAATTTTTATATCATTTAGTTTAGAATGCTTAATTCGAAAATCTTTCACTTACAAATTTTTCCATTTTAGGTTTTTAATTTTTAAAACCACATAATTTGATATAAAGAATTTTAAAATTTAGTTTTTTAGGCTTAAAAACTTAAAAATTAGCAGTTTTTTAAAACGAAGATTTTTAATAAAAAACAGGGTGGTCTCCCGGACGGAAAACCGGGAATTTCACGAATTTTCGCAAGAAAAATCTGTCCAAGTTCGATTTTAATAGTTTTTTAAATTATTAAAGTGCAGTTTTAAAGAAGTTTTAAATGAAGTTGAAACTTTTTGATAGAAAATAGTTTTATTTTTTCAACTGTAAATATAAATAAATAAATTATTTTTAAAATGAAGTATAGAAATCTGAGCAATTATTAATTTGACCAAAAAATTCTAGATCCATTCAAAATTTGTTTATTTCCAGGTTGTGTAACTCTTTCAATATGAAAATCTTAATAAGAATTGAAATTAATATATCCTTTATTCCGATAATTTTATTTTTCAATAAAAATTTTCATGATTTATCAATAATATATTTTTAATTCAGAATTTCAGGTCTTCCTTTATATTGTATGTATGTATGTATGTATGTAAGATCTTCCTTTATATTATTTTTTATATTAAATTTAATAAATAAATTTATTAACATATGATTTCTATTAATTTTTTGACCATTAAAAATGTAAACGTGCGTTTTACTATTTTCAACTCAAAAATAAATCCATAATAATATAGTCATAATTAAAGGTTTTTATTAAATTTTAAATATTGTGAGTCTAAATTATTTAATTTTTATCCCGTTTAATTTGAAATTTCTTAATGTAGAAAAAGAAAAAGTATTTAATATTTAGCAATATTTCACTGTTCATTTAAGACGATTAAATTGAAACCAAATATTTGAAAGAGAACAATTTGAAACTGAATTGCTTTACATAGAAAGCTTTGAGTTAAAATTTTAGCGTTATAATTTTAATTAGTCTATTTAAAAAATGTTCAATTTATAAGTGAAATTGTTCAATTTTGACGTATATATATAACAATGAAACACTTATTATTTGTAGAAAAAATTTGAGAAATTTTAAGAGATATTTAGAAGTTTTGAAGAGATTCAAAATTATTTAAAAACTTGAAATTATTTCAAGTAATTTAAACGAAGTGCGTTAACATTTTTTTCAGAACTTCTAAATATATTTTAAAATTAATCGAAATTTTCGGACAATTTTTGAAAATCCTGCAAATGAAAAAAAAATCCTGAAAATCTTCCATGTTCTTCTTTGATAATTTTTATAATCTTCTTAAACTTTCTGTCACAATAATTTTTCTAAGTGAAAAATTATTTTCAATTTTCCTGAGAAACTTAAGACAATTTTTTATTCTTTTGAAGTCTTTCACATCTCGTAGAAAAATGTATAAATTTTTTGTTCGAAATCTGCAAAAATCGACATTTTATTTTTAATTCAGCTATAAGTATTTGAAATTATTTCAATTTCTAAATTTAATTCGGATCTTTTTAAAACTTCTAAATATCTCTTGAAATTACTCTAATATTTTTACAAATAATAAGTCTATTATCATTTATAAATTAAAATTATTTTATTTTAAATTTGCAAGATTTTCTAAAACTTATAGACAAAATTTAATTTATTTTGAAATATATTTGAAAGTTCCGAAAAAAATTGAAAAATTATTTTGAATTTGGAAAATTTTAAAACCACTTCTAGATTTCTCAAGATTTTGAAATAAAATTGTAAAGCTTTTGAATGATGCCTAGACTATTTAAAGTAAAAATAATTTAAGAATTGTTGAGTTAAAAAATATCGCTAATGTATGTATGTAATGATATTTTTTTTAATCAAATAATTTTTCGTAATTGTATAATAAATCCACGTTGAAATTAAATTCTGAGAATGGAGAGCAAGAAAATAAGTATTATTTTGTTTATATATTTATTCGAATATAATTTTCATACGATTCTTGAGAGAAAAAAAAGCTTTTTGAATATTTAAGACGTAATTTTAATTTTCTTTTATAGGATTTTGCCAACTATTATGAAAAATTTCAATGTCTTTAAAAGATGTTTAGGAGTTTTAAGAAGCTGGAAAGGAATCAAGAAATATTTGATACTTTATCGAAAATTTATCCTTAAATTCCTATAAATATTTTTAACTTTTTAAATTTTTTCTTAAAATCTTCAAATATCATTCAAAATTTTTAAAAATACTAGCTTATAATCTTATAGATTTTCCCTGATATTTTATGAAAATTTGTTTATTTTCTTGAAAACTTTAAGAAATTATTTTAAAGCTCCTGAAGTTTATTTTTGAAATTTTTTAAAATCTACATATCTAAAATTCTGTTATTAATCTTTTATTAATTCTACTAAATATTTATTGAATTTACTCGGTTTCTATTTGTTTTTATTTTGTAATCTTATTAAATTCAAACATTTTGCTTTTAAATATTTTGAACTCTTTTTCTAAATTTTAGGAAATCGTCTGATATGTTTAAAACCCTTTTTTAATTTTTTATTAAAGTTTATTTTTCAAAATATACAATTATTTAAAATTTTCACACGAATAAAAGGAAATTTTTATTTAAATCTTTGTCTAAACCTTCTATTCTCTAAAAATTATTTAAAAAATGTCCTGCATTTCTTATTTATCCTGAAAAATTTTTAAATTGGCCTTAAAATCTTTCAAATTCTTTTTTGACAATTTTTGAAATCTTTTAACATCTTTTTAAATAATCTCGGAAAATTGAATTTTTGAAATGAAAAATTACTTAAATTTTTTCTAGGAAGCTGAAATGTCTTTCATTTTCGTGGAACTTTATAAAACTCTTAACAAATTTTTTAATGATTTAATTATTTTTGAATTGTTTCAAAACTTCTGAATATCTCTTAAACTTACTCGAATTTTTTCTAAAATTATTTTATATGGCAAAGTCGCAAAATTTTTCTATATAATCTTTTACACACTTTTACAATTTTGAAATAATTCAAAATTTTTTGTGAACTTTTTTTTCAATTTTCTTTTGAAATTCCCTACCAAACAATCAAGAGTTTAAATCATTTAAAATATTTTAGGTTCTTTTAAAAGATTACAGAGAAATTTTTTATTGATTTCAATAATTTAATGGGATTCAAAAGGATTTTTAATATTTGATATGATTTAATATTTTATATTGATTCGAATTATTTTAGGAAATTTGAAGATTCCCTGAAATGTTGATTTATTTCAATAGTTTGAAGTCGTTTCAAAGACCGAAATATTTTAGGTCATTTTAAAAGATTCCAAGGCATTTTCAAAAGATTTAAACAATTTCAACGGATTTTCAAGGGTTTTAATAATTTTGAGGAATTTTGATGTGTTAAGGAATTTGAAAGAATTTTTCACAAGACTTTAGGGATTTCCTATGATTTAAAAGATTTGAAGATTTTCAAGACATTTTAAAAGAATGCTTTGATCAATGTCAGAGGAATTTAAAAGATTTTACCAGATCTGAAATATATTTACGGTTTTTTTAAATATTTCGAATTTTTTTTAGTTTTCAATAATTTAAAGGGATTTCAAAGATTTTAGGGTATTTGCAAACATTTCGAGGAATTTTAAACAGCTTTAAAACATTTAAAAGGGTTTCGAAATATTTGAAAGGATTTGAAACATTTTTGGTTTTTTTTTTATATGTTAAGGGAGTTTTATAAAATTTTAAAAGATTTAAAATAGTTTACGATCTTAATATTCCAAGAAATTTTTAATAGATTTCCATAATTTTAAAGTATTCCGAACTAGTTTAAAGATTTTGAATGTTTTTAAACATTTCCAGTATTTTCCAACAGCTTTAAAAAGTTTGAAAAGATTTGAAATATTTTAAGGGGTTTTGATAAATTCCGAAGAATATTGAGTAGATTTTAATAATTGAAAGGATTTTAGGATATTTTAAAAAATTCAAAGGAATTTTTAATAATTTTAAAAATGTCAAAGGATTTTAAAAGATTTTAGGGTATTCCAAATATAGAGTATTTAAAAATATTCCAAGTAATTTGAAATAGATTTCAATAATTTGAAGAAATTTCAAAGGATTTGAATTATTTTAGTTTTTTTTCTAAAGATTCCAACGAATTTTCAAGAGCTTTAAAAAGTTTGAAAAAATTTCGAAATATTTAAAAGGATTTGAAATTTATTTGGATATTTTATATGCTAAGGAATTTTATCAGATTTTAAATATTTTATGATTTTAAAATATTTTAAGAAAATTTTAAAAGATTTCAATAATTTTAAAGCATTCCGAAGTAGCTTAAAGATTAAATTTTTTTTAAAACATTGCCAGTATTTTTCAACAGCTTTAAAAAGTTTGAGAAGGTTTGAAATAATTAAGGGGTTTTTTTAAATTCCGAAGAATTTAGAACACATTTCAATAACTTAGAGAAATTTCAAAGCATTTAAATTATTTTAGTTTTTTAAAGATTCCAAAGAATTTTCAAGCGCTTTAAAAAGTTTGAAAAAATTTCGAAAGATTTAAAAGGATTTGAAATATTTTTGAATGTTTTATATGCTAAGGAATTTTATAAGATTTTTAATATTTTATGATCTCAAAATATTCCAAGAAATTTTTAATGGATTTCAATAAGTTTAAAGGATTCCATAGTTTAAATATTTGAAGGAATTTCAAAGGATCTGAAAGATTTTAGGGTATTTTACAAAATTTAAAAGAATTTTTAAAATTTGTAGAAAATATCAAAGATTTTACAAGATTATATAGGATTTGAAATATTTTAGGGTGTTTAAAAATATTCTAATTTTTTTATAGATTTCATGAATTTAAAGGGATTTCATAGATTTTAGGGTATTTTCGAACATTTTGAGAACTTTTGAACAGATTTAAAAAGTTTGAAAGGGTTTCAATAGATTTGAGAATGTTTCAAAAGATTTCAAGTAATTTTAAATAGATTTCAATATTCTGAAGAAATTTCGAAGGATTTGAATTATTTTAGTTTTTTTTAAAGATTCCAAAGAATTTTAAAGAGATTTGAAAAAATTTCAAAAGCTTTTAAGGGATTTGAAATATTTTTGGAAGTTTTATATACTAGGATTTTATAAGATTTTAAATATTTTACTATCTTAAAATATTCCAAGAAATTTTTAATAGATTTCAATAATTTTAAAGTATTCCGAAGTAGCTTAAAAATTTTGAATTTTTTAAAATATTTGCAGTATTTCTCAAAAGCTTTAAAAAGTTTGAAAGGATTTGAAATATTTTAAGGGGTTTTTATTAAATTCCGAAGATCTTTGAACAGTTTTCAATAATTTGAAGAAATTTCAAAGGATTTTAATAATTTTAGTTTTTTAAAGATTCCAAAAAAATTTCAAGTGCTCTAAACAGTTTGAAAAAAATTTGAAATCTTTTAAAGAATTTGAAATATTTTTGGATGTTTTATATGCGAAGGGACTTTATAAGATTTTAAATATTTTACGATGTTCAAATAATCCAAGAAAGTTTTAATAGATTTCAATAATTTTAAAGTATTCCGAAGTGGCTTAAAGATTAAATTTTTGTAAACATTTACAGTATTTTTCAACAGCCTTAAAAAGTTTGAGAAGATTTAAAATAATTTAGGGGTTTTATTAAATTCCGAAGAATTTTTGACACATTTCAATAATGTAAAGAAATTTCAAAGAATTTGAATTACTTTAGTTTCTTAAAGATTTCAAATAATTTTCAAGCGCTTCAAAAAATTGGGAAAAATTTTGAAAGCTTTTAAAGGATTTGAAATATTTTTGGATGTTTTATATGCGAAGGGACTTTATAAGATTTTAAATATTTTACGACCTTAAAATAATCCAAGAAAGTTTTAATAGATTTCAATAATTTTAAAGTATTCCGAAGTAGCTTAGGATTAAATTTTTTTTAAAAACATTTCCAGTATTTTTCAACAGCTTTAAAGAGTTTGAGAAGATCTAAAATAATTAAGGGGTTTTATTAAATTCCGAAGAATTTTGAACACATTTCAATAATTTAAAGAAATTTCAAAGAATTTAAATTTTTTAGTTTTTTAAAGATTCCAAATAATTTTCAAGAGCTTTAAAAACATTGAAAATTTTTTTTGAAAGCTTTTAAAGGATTTGAAATATTTTTGGGTGTTTTATATGCGAAGGGACTTTATAAGATTTTAAATATTTTACGACCTTAAAATAATCCAAGAAAGTTTTAATAGATTTCAATAATTTTAAAGTATTCCGAAGTAGCTTAGGATTAAATTTTTTTTAAAAACATTTCCAGTATTTTTCAACAGCTTTAAAGAGTTTGAGAAGATCTAAAATAATTAAGGGGTTTTATTAAATTCCGAAGAATTTTGAACACATTTCAATAATTTAAAGAAATTTCAAAGAATTTAAATTTTTTTAGTTTTTTAAAGATTCCAAATAATTTTCAAGAGCTTTAAAAACATTGAAAATTTTTTTTGAAAGCTTTTAAAGGATTTGAAATATTTTTTGGTGTTTTATATGCGAAGGCACTTTATAAGATTTTAAATATTTTACGATCTTAAAATAATCCAAGAAAGTTTTAATAGATTTCAATAATTTTAAAGTTTTCCGAAGTAGCTTAAAGATTTTAATTTTTTGAAACATTTCAAGTATTTTTCAACAGCTTTAAAAAGTTTCAAAAGATTAAAAATATTTCAAGGGGTTTTAACAAATTCCGAAGGATTTTGAACATATTTAATTTCAAAGGATCAGAATGATTTTAGGGTATTTTTAAAAAATCCAAGAAATTTTTAAGAGTTTAAGAAATGTCAAAGGATTTAAAAAGATTTTACAGGATTTGAAATATGTTAGAGTATTTTTTTAAATTCCAAGACATTTTTTATATACTTAAATAATTGAAAGGGATATGAAGATTTTAGAGGAATTTTTAAGAATTTTTTTAAGAAAAAAAAAACTTAAAAAAACTGGAAAAGATTTGAAATATTTTAAGGTGTTTCAAGAGATTCTAAGGAATTTTAAATAGAGTTCAATAATTTGAAGGAATTCCAAAAGATTTGAAATATTTTTATAGATTCCAACAAAATTTCAAGACCTTTAATTTCGAAAATATATTTTACGATTTAAAAATATTCCAAGGAATTTACAATGGATTTCAATAATTTGAAATAATTCCGAAGTATTTTAAATATTTTGAGTAATTAACACAATTCCAATGAATTTTTCAAAGCTTTAAAAAGATTTCAAAGGATTTTCAAGAATTCAAGTATTTTTCTACAGCTTTAAAAAGTTTGAAAAGAATTGAAATATTTTGAGGTGTTTTAATAGATTCCGAAAAATTTTAACTAGGTTTCAATAATTTTAAGGAATTCAAAAGGATCTGAAAGATTTTAGGGTTCTTTTAAAAATTCAAAAGCATTTTTAAGAGTTTAAAAAAATTTCAAGATTTATGTTAATTTATTTTTAAATACTCGACAAAATTTGTTATTCTTGTACATTTCAATAATTTGAAGGGATTTCACAGGATTTTAACACTTTTCAAGAATTTTTCAACAACTTTAAAAAGTTTGAATGAATTTCAAAAGATTTTGAAGTGTTTTAAAAGATTGCAAAGAATGTAAAATAGATTTCAAATAATTTGAAGTAATTCCAAAGAATTTTTAAGATTTTAGTTTTTTTTTTTAATTCCAAAGAATTTTCAAGAACTTTAAAAAGTATCAAAGTATGTAAATTTTTTTGTGTATTTTAAAAGGTATCAAGAAATTGTATATAGATTTCAATAATTTGAAGGGGGTTTCAGAGGATTTAAAACATTTTATGTTTTTTTTAAGACTCCAAAGTTTTTTAAACAGCTTTAAAAAGTTTAAAAGAATTTGAAATATTTTAGGGTGTTTTAAAAGATTAAAAAGAATTACAAATACTAGATTTTAATAATTTGAAGGAATTAAAAAGGATTTGATAAAATTGAGGTTATTTTAAAAGATTCCAAATCCAATTCCACTCACGTTACTCACGTTTGAATGGGACACATTGCGGAAAAAATTCCTGGGTCTTTTAGACCCGTAGTGTCGGTTAAGGGTTTAAAAGAATTTGAAATATTTTAAGATGTTTTAATATATTTTGAAGAATGTTCAATATGTTCCTATAATTTGGAGGAATTTCCAGAGATTTGAAAGATTTAAGGATGTGTTTCTAAAGACTTTCGGGCATTTTTTAACACTCCAATGATTTTTAGACATCTTTAAAAAGTTTGAAAAGATTTTGAAAGATTTTAGTGTGTTGTTAAAGGTTCCAAAGTAATATAAATAGATTAAAATAATTTCAAGGAATTCTAAAAGATTTGAGAGATATTAGGATTTTTTGAAAAAGATATCAAAGAATTTTCATGATCTTTCAACAAATTTTAAGGATTTGAAATATTTTTGGGTATTTAAATGGCACTAAGATTTTAAAGAATGAAAAATATTTTACGATTTTAAAATATTCAAAGAAAGTTGTTATAGTTTTCAATAAGAATTTTTCAAATTCTTTAAAAACTATGAAAGTATTTAGAAATATGTCAAAGGATTTGAAACATTTTAGGGCATTTAAAAAGGTTCCATAATGTGAAAGGAGCCTAAACGATTTGAATTATTTTAGGATATTTTTTAGACTTGTAAAGGAATTTTAAAAAGTCTCAAAGGAATTCAAAGAATACAAAATTTTTTATCGTATTTTGAAAGATTCCAAAGCATTTTAAGAGATAAAAAAATTATCAAAGAATTTCCGGGTTTTTAATGAATTTTAAAGATTTAAACAAAATTCTTGTTGTAAAGAACTTCAGAAGATATGGAATGATTTTACAGGATCTATAAGGTTTTAAGGTATTTTTGAAGATTCCAAGGGTTTTATACGATTTCCAGAATTTCAATGATTCTAAGGGATTTTAGAAGTACTCTCAAATATTTAAAAAAAAAAGGATTTCAGGAATTATAATTAGATTATAAATAATTTCAAAATATTTTAAAGGGTTTGAAATATATTGGGGTATTTTAAAAATCCAAGAAATTTTTAAGAGCTTTAAAAAATTTCAAGGGATTTCAAAGTGTATTAACCCTAAAGGGCACACTTCCGTAAAATTACATGAAGAGCAAACTGGGTGTTAGGTACCCAAGGGTATTCAAACGTGTGCTGTGCCGACAGTATTGGATAGTTTTTTACAAGAAAATCAATTAATGATGTTTGGAAAACAAAAATTAAAAGATGACTTGTTTCACTCTAAAATTTATATCTTTTTAAGTTTTTGATATTTTTACTTAAAATTGTACTTGAATACTTCCGAGATACTGTGCTTCAAAAATAGAACTAGTCTTATAGTGTTCGTTTCAAAGAAGGTATTTATTTAAAATAATAAAAGCTTTAATTAAATGAAAAATGAAACACCGTACTTTGCGTGATTAAACGATTTTATTGATGTTAATTTGCGTATAAAAATTATAAAAATCAATATGATGTAAAAATGACATAGAAAAATAGATTTTCATGTCATTTGTTAATCTGGCGCCATATGTTCCATTTTCTTGAACTTGGTACGTTTTGTTAAAGCGCAAATAAGTCGCTGGGTGTATATCACCCAGTATACCCGTTGAGGGTTAAATATCATAGAGATTTCAAAAGGATGTCAAGACATTTTTAACGGATTTTAATCATTTGAAGGAATTTCAAAGGATTTGAAATATTTGAGGGTATTTTTTTAATTTCCAAAGCATTTTAATTAGAATAGAAAAATTGTGAACGGATTTTAATAGATTTTTAAAGTTGTTCAATTTATTGTAAAGAATTTCGGAAGATATGGATCGATTTTATAGGATCTATAATGTTTATCGATGTTATTAAAAATTCCAAGGGATCTTATAAAATTTTCAAATCTTTTTTGCAATTCATTTTTTGCCATCAATTTAAATTCATTTGGAGTTCGCACTAAATCCTTATCAACTTACCCTGTTTTTTTAAATTCTTTCGAGTTGTTTATAACTCTCTTAAATCGTTTGAACTCACTTGCTTTTTTTTTTTAATTCGATTGATTTTTCCTGAATGCATTCATTTCTGCCCAATGCAGTGGATTGTTTGAGAAAGTATATTTTTATTTTTTGTCATTCTTTTACATCTTTTGCATCTTTTTAAATTCAGATTGAATTCTTAGGCATTTCATCAAATCCTTTTAAATTAACTTGAATTTTTTGTGAGTCGCCTTGAATTTTTATGAATCTCATCGGCTTTTTCTTACTTCCCTTAAATTCCACTAAACTCACTTCCTTTTTACTAAAATCAATAGAATTTTTTGGTTTGAAAAAAAAATGTTTTCATTTAATTTTAATTCTTTTGAATTATTTTAAATACCAAAGAACATCAATTACATTATTAAGGCGCATTAGTCAATTCAGTCACTATTTAGGTTAGAAGTTAGAAATAAAAAAATGTTTTATTCTATTTATAAAAGATTCTATATTAAAAGTCTTACAAGAGTAGAATTCTGGTTTTGAAATATGATTTTTTTCAATTTTTGATGTTAAATATAAAAGAGTGTCGATTACCGGTCTATTATTTTTGGTGAAACGAGAAAAAAATCTGCCTCAGTCCTCATTTGAACCCTGAACGCCACTATGAATGAGTTGTGCGTGTAACCAATTGCGTCTCCGATTATTGATGTTATTATATTATTTATTATTATTATTGATCTTAAGTCTATCTTAAATAATAAGTTCCTTTTTTCAATAATATACCAGTATATTGGAGAAAAAAGAAATTGAGGCCACAGCATCAATGACGTAAATGGTTATAGTGGCGTTCTTGCTTCAAATCCAGGCTGAGGAAGATTTTTTTCTCGTTTCTTCAACAATGATAGACCAGTTCTCGACAATATTTCATATTTAACATCAAACAATTAAGTAATACCCTGGTCAACGAAATAACATAATTGTTTTAATTTAAATATAAATGATTAGGAAAAATCAAAAATTAGTCTGGGAAAAGTCATGGAACTTTGAAAGCTAAGTGTTTGTGGCTTTCTCTTTCTGTAATTTTAAAATTAGTTTAGAATTGTAATTTGAATTCGAAAAAATGGATTTTGAATTGCAGACGTGTTAAGAAACTCATTGGAAGAATTAGGGTTGTCTGTGCAGAAACTTTTATAGTTGGTATGTCGGATTTAGTGCCCGAGGGTGAAGGCCAAGCACCAAGCATATGGTTGAAAATAAGAAACGTGCCCTTCCAGATTGCTGTAATTATCGAATTACTCTTTTGGGAATTAGGACTGCGGCTATTAAGACTCTTAGAAATCAGAAAAAGACTCGCCAAGTTTTGAGACTAAGGTCAACAAACGCATTTATGGTTATAAGTGACCGGGAATTAAAAAAAAAAAAAATAGCGGGAAATATTTTCGTATCAGTTGAAATGTTCCTAACTTCTGACATGAAATTATGTTATTTTTAATGAGTTTTATTTAAAATTCTATTTCCCGTGCAGAAATTTCGACGTGGCCCTGATCGGGGCATACGTTTCATTCTTTATCCGCGCCAGATCGGGAAAGAATGGTTCAAGAAATTAAATTTGGAATTTAATTATGTTGATAATAAAACGTTTTAAGTGGATGAATTCTAAACATAAATTCCTTAAGGATCTTAAAAATTAAGCTATATACTTGAAATTGGATAATATTTTCCTGTGCAAAATTAAAATAAATAAATAAAATAAAAATAAATGTGTTCAAAATAAAACATTTTGAAAGTAGAGTAAGCTCTAATAGTTTAATAATTGCAAATTTGGGATGAAAGCTTTATAAATTGTTTTTAAATAATTTAAAACTCTAGATTCATAATCTTTTAAAAATATGGTATTGAGAAATTGAAATAAATTCAAATGGAAGCGTTCAGAAATATTTGAAATTGTTTAAAATATAACTACAAATATTGCAAACCCCAATTGTAGAATGAATTGTTTAATGATTTTGCATTGTTCAATTTTTGAACGATTGAAATTGAAATAATTTTAAAAAAAAACTATTAAAGGATTGGTTGGTTTTCATACTAATTTTATGTAAAGGTACATTTTTAATTTAATTTTTCAAAATTTTGAAATTGAAAACTTTAATACCCTGCAAATTTTTTCAAATTCCTACTTTGAATGTTGAAGATTTTTAAATCGAAACCTTTAAAATCCTGCGAATTTATTGCAAATTGCAAGCCTTAATAGTTCTATGATTTAAATTTTGACGTTTTCAATATTTAATAGTTAGAAAAGATGGTTGGGAAATAGAAGAAATTTAAAACTAAAAAAGAAATGTAATTGGACAATTTTGAATTATATTTATAAAATTGCCCACCATTTTAAATTTTCGAAATGGAAAATTATATAATAATAAAACTCTAAGTCTTTTATAAAGTTTGTTTATAATATTATAGAATTATAAAATTCACAATATGAACAATTAAAAACTGTTTTAATAATAAAATAAGGAATATTATAAAATACTTTTACTTGATGAAATTTTAATATTTTATTGTTTATTTACTATTAAAGTATTAAATTAATCTTTTAATTGTTTAGATTAGGGAATTTGATAATACCAAAATTAAGACACCGTCAGATTCCCGAATTGGAAAATTTTTGAATAATAAAATTCCCGAATAATAATACAAAATTATTGAATAAGAAAATTCCCTAATGATGAAATTCCTGAATTATAAAATTCCAGAATAAAAAAATTCTGGACGGAAAATTGCCGATTTATAAAATATACGTACTAGAAAATTCTCTAACACTCAAATTCCCGAATTTAAACACTAAACATTTTTTTAATAAATATTTTTACTTATTAAAAATAATACAATGAAATATTTTTATATATAAAAAATACTTATCATGTTTGAAGTTTCCAAAATCTTTGTTTGAATTTAAAATAACAAATTTTTTTTATTTTATCCGGAAATATAGTTTTTCAGTTATGGTTATTTTAAAATCAAACAATAATTTTATATACTTCAGGCATTTAAAATAATTTATTTCCTGATAAAAATATTTGATAATTATATTTGTAATAGATAAAAAATGTTTTTAAAAAGATTTTTTAAATTGTTTGAATTCAGGGATTTTATAATTTGGGAATTTAATAGCTCGGATATTTTATGATTCACCAGTATTATCATTCAGAAATTTTATTTTTCGGAAATGGTATTATACGGAAATTTTGTTATTCGGGAATTTTCTGGTGTTAGAAATTTTATTTTGCGGGATTTTTCAGTCTTCCCTGTCAAATCCAGTATTATTATAAACAGTCGAGAATTTTTCATTTTCAACCATTTTATAATTTCCGAAATTTTCTATTTAAATTATTTTCTTGTTCTGGAATTTCAAAGTATTGTGAATGTTATTTTTAAGGATTTTGCAGTCGTCTCTTTATTGAACATTTCCGAGTGCAATCCTTCGTACTTTAATTTTTCAACTTAAAGTGCTAAAACTGTATTAATTAAAATTTAATATATTATAAGATAGAAAATTCTAATATCTTGTGAAACTGGAATGTTGAATCTTTCAAGATTTAAAAAGTTTTGCTTATACTGGAAAGCACAATTTTAAATAGAAAGCATTTCAATAAGAAAAAGTTCAGATTTATATTGAAAAATTCGACATATTTTAGTTATATTACAAATTTAATACATTTAGAAAATAATAGACTATAAGATTAAAATTGCGAGAATTAGATCATTAATTAAATGGCAAATTAAATTGGTTCAGATTCAAAATTTATAAATACAAAAATTTAAAAAAAAACTGTGTATGCTTCTTTTTCATGATGATGTGATTTTGAATAAAAAAAAAACAAGATTTTAAATGAAAAAATTTGAAAACACATAAGAAAGTTTTTCAGCAATGTTTTATGCAATTGGATTTTTCTTACTTTCGCTTCTTACCAATTTAAAAAAATGCTTAAATTTCAATAAATGAGGGCTTATTTACTTATATCAAAAATTGGATATCGTAATGTTTTCCCCAAAAAGTTAAACCATGATTTACTTAAATTCAACCATTCTTTAATAATTGGTAAAAAGCGAGCGTAAGGAAAAATACAATTACACAAATTGTTTTTTCAAATAATTACTTTTAGTAATTTTTAAAATTTTTTCATAAAAATGTTTTTTTTTCATTTAACATAACTAATATATAATTTTTTCCAGTGACTTGATTTTTCGTACCACAAATACCTTAAATCTCAAATTTTCCGATTTTAGTGGCTTCAACTTGAAATTTTTATAGTCTTGATTGTTTTTTATTCCGAGATTATTTGTTATATATTATATGATTTATTTATTATTTATTATAAATTGTTTACTTTCGAAGCTTTCAATTTGAAATTTGATAAACTTACAGTATCAATATTTGGAAAGTTGATATTTTCCATGTCTTCAAACTCTCTTCAAAAGTAGTTAACACTGGTGTTGGAATGGGAAACAGTGGATTATTATTGTTCATTTCAACGCGCCTGTCTCGAGCTCGTTTCAATCTCGGAACCACTGCTTATGGCTCAGAACTCTTGGAAATTTCAGCTGCTGGTGAACATCATTATCTTAAAAAAGTACTCTTATACCTCCTTTGGCAGACATTGGCAGACTTAGCGCAACGCTCAATCCCAAGGACTACGACAAGAACTGAGGATGGAAGGTCGTTCGGAAGAATTTTTTTTCAAGAGGTGGAAGTGTCTTTTCTAAATTCTGCTATAGTTGATTGAGAAGCATTGCGCCGGAGTAACTACCAGAACAGTTTGCGCTACTAAAGAAAATAAGCCTGGCGGATGAGCTTCGCTTCATCTCTGTCCTATGGTTCTAAGTAATTGTATCGGATCGTTGGTCTCGATGGCTCCTACTTCCTCAGACTTTTCAACATTCTTCGCGTTTAATTGTTCGTAGAAAATTGCTCCTGGAGCCAAAGTATGCTCTGTGGATGGGCTATTTCGAATTAGAAGGGCGGCAATCGGCTAATTGCAAAAAAAGTTCATCTCTTTAAAAAAGTGTTGGAAAAAATAATTCCGTTTCGTGCAAATTGTTTCTAATCAGCCTCTTTATTAGATTTTTTAGTGGGTAACACTCTTCACATGGTATTCAATCGACAAAGGTAAAGGATTTTTTCAACAGCTTTCAGTTAGAGGGAAATCCAATGATTCTCCGTTTAATTCCATTGACGGCAGTGATTCCATTCCATTTCATTCCATAGGGAAAAGAGCATAGGGGAGAATACCGCTGAGCTCTCTAGTATAATTCCATCCTCAAATCAGCGAAAGACCACTCGCCACCATTCACTCAATGATATTGTTACCCAATCAACTCTGCATCAAATAGCTTCAACAAACATATTTCGGATGACTGGCTTTCATTGTCCGTGTACAAAATCATGAACTGGGTTTCAATTTTCAGTGTCAAAATATTTTATCTAAAGATGGAAGAGTCTTTTTTATTACTGCTTCATTATTCGTAATATTGACAGGCCTCACAGTCTCTATGGGATAGAATATAGGGACCAAAGGGACTTTTTGTCACCATAGGCATAGGGTATATTTTCGGGCTCAAAGGGTAACAAATTAAGGACAAATTCAGAAAATTTCGAAACAATTTAAGTTGTATTAAAAAGAATTCAAATTAATTGGAAGAAATCTTAAAAAATTCCATCGATTTTCGTAAAACTGGAATGAATGTAGAGGAATTTAAGATAAAAGAGAAGAATTGATGAAATTCATAAAAATTTAAGGTGAAGTTAAAAACAAATTAAATGAATTCAATACAATTTGAAAATGTGAAAAAACTACATTGAATTCAGTAACTTTGAAATAAGTTTAGAAAAACGCTAGGGAATTCAAAGAATTTGATGAAATGCCTATTCACTGAATTAAGTAGAATTGAGTAAATTAAAAAAATTCATGTAAATTAAAAAAATTGAAGAAAATTCCAAAGAATTTAAAATAATTCAGGGTGAATTCTAAAAAAATTTTAAATGCTTTAAACACAACTAATTTCTAACACAATAAGTGATTAATGACTACAAAACAACTGAAGTTAAATTCAAAAGAATTCTAATGAATTAGAACAATTTTAAGAATCGAAAAAATTTGCTTGGTTACAATAAATTATGAGTGAATTTAGAGAAATATATTCAGATGAAATTCATCAAAAGTCCAGCTGAATTTAAAAAGCAATCAAGTGAATTGGAAACAATCTAAAAATATGTAAAAATGAATTAAATTGGGTACAATTGAGTGAATTTAGAAGAATTCAAAGGAATTTAAAATGATTTAGGATAGATTAATAAGAATTCCGGGTGAATTCTAAATAAATGGCAAAAAAAAAATTTGAAAATCTCTTCAAACGTTCGAAACCCTATGAAATTTGCCATGTATTTAAAAAAATTCTTTGAACTCCATTAAAATATTTAAATCTCTTTAAATGATGAAAACCCATAGAAATCCCTTGAAACTATTTAAATCTCTTAAAAATGCCTTCGAATATTTTTAAATCCCCTAAAATATTTTAGTATTTGAAAGCCTTCAAACTACTGAAATCCATAAATTCGAAACCCTATGAAATTTGCTATGTATTTTAAAAAATTCTTTGAACTCCATTAAAATATTTAAATCTCTTTAAATGAATCTCTTTACTATCCATAAATTCCTCTTCGCGGGCACATTCTCCTTGCGCGCTGCACTTTGCGCTCGTTTTCGTGTCCACTTCAAAAACTTCATCAAGATAATTTGTAAATCTTCTTAAAATCTACTAAAAATAACGTTTTAAACTTATAGATCTCTTACAAAATCAAAATTGCATATTTTTGAAAATGATTAAACTTTTTGCAAATTTTGTCTAATTAAAAAATTTCATGATAATAGTTTCGAAAAACATTTATTTTACATCTAGTAGAAGTTTGGATTGATATTTCCTAACCTATTAACAAATATGTTTTCCTTTTTTAGAAAATTTTCAAAATGTTGATAAGCACATAACTTTTTGAAGTTATGTCGAATTTAAAAATGTCATTAGGATAATTTGCAATTATTTTTGACGTGTATCAAAAAATTTGACAAATATTTCTAAAACTCATAAAAAATTTTTATTCAAATTTTGAAAAAGCTCAAAATTTCTGAATTTTTGTCTAATCGAAAAATTTAACTGACATGGTTTCTAAATATATTGGATATCTAGTGATGAATTTAAATGAAATTCTCTTATCTTTTAGAAAAATGTTTATTTTTCTGAACATTTTTAAAATTGACAAAAGTACATAACTTTTCTAATTGTCATCGAAATTAAAAATTTTATTTAGATAATTTACAAGTCTTCTACCTATCTATAAAAAACTTCAACAACAAATTTCAAATTTGAAAAAAAAATTTTCTTTAATTTTGAAAATGCTCTAAATTTTTTTAATTTTGGTTGGAAATATCTGCTTAACGAACTTAGCCTTCATTTTGGGAAACTTAAGAAGTGCATCAAAGGCTGACTTGATTGGACAAATCATTCAAAAGTGATCGTGGCTACAACATTTAGGTAACCAGACAGACATACAGACAAACACCGATGAAATTTGATGATTTATGGATTCTGTGAGTGCCGAAACGTAAAGAACCGTTAAAAACCAGAGATCGAAAATTTGGACGATTACATTACACTCTCATGAATGAGAATGTAAAAATATCAAAATTCTGGGAATCTTTTAAAATTTCTCAATCTAGTCTCTTAAAGAATAAACTATACCATATACAGAAGACACATTATCAAAGGCTCTAAACCTGGTGGGTTCATTGAACGTTACAGCAAAAATATAAATAATCTGAAACATCACCACTATAGATCAAATAAAGATCTTTTTACCACACCGCCATCATAATAGCGATTTTAGGTGTTGCAAACGATACCTAAACCAGCACTTTTCAGCATAAACCGTAACGTTTTTACTTAGCGTACAGCGTACTATAAACTATAAAGTAAATGAGACTGTGATCTGATTGGCTGATGGAATTTATATCTGTACTTTATGGTACAATAAGTGCAGTGACCCCAACTTCGGCACGTAGATGTACACTTGTGCTAACTGGTGTGATAAAAAATTATGCTTGCCTCATCCTTCGTCTCGAAGATTGAATTGAATTGGATTAGATTGTGATAGATTGGATTGGACAGGAATGGATTCTTTTGGAGTGGAACCAATTAGAGTAGTGTGGATTGGTGTGCCGTGTATTGAATTAGAATGAATTGGCTTGGATTGGATTAAATTAGATTGTGTTGGAGTGGAGTGAATTGTATGGAATTACATTGGAGTTCGATGGATTGGATTGGAATGGATTGCAATGAATTTGAGTGGATTGGAATGGAGTGTATTGAATTGCAATGGATTATATTAGATAAAGTTAAATGGATTGCATTGGAATAAAATTGATTAGATTGGTGGGGATTGGATAGAATTCTGTTGGATTGAAATGAATTTGCTTGGAATGGAATGCAATGAATTTTAGTGGATTGAGATGTAGTGTATTGAATTGCAATATATTATATTAGATAAAATTAAATGGATTGCATTGGAATAAAATTGATTGGATTGGTGTAGATTGGATACAATTCGCTTGGATTGAAATGAATTTGATTGTGTTGGGTTGAAGTGGAGTGTGTGGGATTGCATTGTAGTGGGAATTGAATTGGATTGGATTAAAGTGGATTTGATTTTATTGGAATGGATTGGAATGGAGGGTATTGAAGTATATTGGATTGAATGAATTATAATGTAATGAATTGGATTAGATTGGAATTGATTGGATTAAATTGGATTCAATTCAATTGGGTTGGAATGAATCATATTATGTTGGGTTGGAGCGGAGTGTATAGGATTGCATTGAATTGGTATGGATTGGATTTAAGTGAATTTGATTGGATTCTATTAGAATAAATTGTATTGGATGGGATCGGAATGAATTAGAAAAAATTGGATTGGATTAGGATGAAATTGATTGGATTTTATTGGACTGAATTGGATTGGAGTGGAGGGTATTGGAGTGTTTTGGATTGAATGGAATGAATTATAATGAATTGGATTAAATTGGAATGGATTGGATTAAATTGGATTCGAATGAATTGGGTTGGATTGGAATGAATTAAATTTTGTTGGGTTGGAGTGGTGTGTATGGGATTGCATTAGAGTGGATTGGAATGAATTGAATTGGAGTGGCTTGGATTTCTAATAAATGAGATTGGAGTGGATTTAGAATAAATTGGAATGGATTCGAGTGGGTTGAATTGGTAGGAGATGGAATAACATTCATTGGAGTGGATTGGAATAAATTGTATTAGAGTGGAGTGTATTAGTTTAGAATCCATTGAATTAGAGGGAATTTGATTGTATTGAAATGGGAATAATTGGATTGGATTGGATTAGAGTAGATTGGGTTGAATTCATTAAATTATATTGTAATGGAATGGAATAGAGTGGATTGAATTGGGCTAGGATTGGATTAAAATTAATTAGATTGTCTTGTGTTACAGTGTAAGGGATTGGATTGGAGTGGGATGGATTGGATTGAATAAGATTGGAGTTAATTGGATATGAGTGGATTGCAGGGGGTTGGAGTGAATTAGAGTGGAGTGGAGTGAATTGATTAGATTAAAGTGGATTTGATTCGATTGCATTGGAATAAATTGTATTGGATTGGTGTGTTTTGGAGTGTATTGAATTGGATATGATGAATTGGATTGGAGTGGTTTATAGTGGGTTGGAGCGAATCAGAGTGGAGTGAATTGATTGCAATGGATTAGATTAAAGTGGATTTGATTGCATGAGAATTAATTGTGTTGGATTGGAGTGGTGTGTATTGGAGTGCTTTGAATTGGATTGGATGAATTGGATTGGATGGATTGGATTAGATTGGATTGGATTAGATTGGGTTGAATTGGAATGAATTATATTGTGTTAGGTCGAAGTGGAGTGTATGACATTACATTGGAGTGGGATTGTAATGGATTGGAGTTCATTGGATTGGAATTAATTGTTTGGAATTAATTGAATTATAGTGTAGTATTTGGAGTGGAGCATATTGGATTGGAGTGGATTAGATTGGAATGAATTGAATCGGAATGGATTGTATTCGATCTTACTACAATTTTCACACTCGTCCAAAAAAGTGCCGTTCTTGTATCACAAATAACTATTTAAAAAATAATCAACATATCTAAATCACCTACTTCTTCACCAAACTAATCTCAAAGTACCCCAAAGGAGATCTGAAGTTCATCAATTAAATCTAAATGATCGCACTTGATACTCATAGTCCAATTACCAAGTCATCAAACCACTTCCCCTTCAACGAGGAAAAGCAAAGTCTACCCAGAAAGAAAATGAAACAGACACAAAAAGACCAAAAGAGAGCTAGGCTGCTAGGGTGAGCAGAGCATTCGGATGTTCGGTCGTGCTGCTTTTTTCCGTCGTCCTGGCATGCGGTCCGGGCGTCGGAGAGACAGGAACGAAGGGGTTGGAGGGCGAAATAAGAGAGCAAAGTGGAGTAGATCCGTAGTAGAGTCATAGCTAATATATAGGTAGAAAGGTGCACCTAGGTAGGTATAGATAGAGAAAATGGTAGCCAATGGCGTTAGCTCGGCGTCGTTGCTACAGTATTGAACGTCTCCTACATGGGGTCCAGATATCTCTCCCGCTGGCTCGTTTTCCCCGTCTCTCTCATTCTCTCCTTTTTACCCCTCCTGCAATCTGCACTTGGCGTATCCTGGTCGTCCTCATCCTATCCACTTTCCTCTCTCTCTCTCTATCTCTCTCTCGTGACCTGACGACGTCCTACCTTCGCCTTGGTCGACTCGCAGGGTGGAGACCAACTTCTTCCTCACCCCCGCATCCTTCCTCCTAAACCCCCTTATTACTCCTGACTCTTTCTCACTCTCGACATCCGTAGATAAAGGAGGTGGGAGGCATCCTCTGATCCTCAGACCTCTCCATCTGAGAGAGAAAGGAGGGAATGGAAGAGAGAGAAAGAGGGAAGGAGAGAGAAGAGGCTGATTGATGCTTTCTTAGCTTGGTTACAGGTGAATTCAGTCGTACCCTTGTAGAAAAAATTGTAATGTTTGATGGTTAGAAGTTTTTAGTGATTGATGGTGAAGTGTTGTTTATTTAGGAATTGAGTTAATGTTCTACTTGTTAGTTTTTCATCAATTGATTTTAAGGCTGGGATCAAAAATCTTAGTCGATAATATAGTCTTCTTAATTTGGGTTTGTTTGCTGTCATAAGTTCTTCTATGTGCTGTCCTTCCTATTCGGAAAGATGTTGCTTCTCCAGCACGAAAATAATAAACTGATTGGAACGAGGGGGAAACAATTCAGTTCATCCGCTGGATCACTCGGTTATCCGAACTGGTAAAACGAGTAATCCAGTGTAATCCAATTTCAAGTGGAAGTAATTCAGAGAATTAATCCAGGGTAATCGACTCTTTATTTCAGTAGTTCAAATTAATTTAGGTAATCCAAGTATTCTAGAATAATTCGGAGTAATTCTTGTGGGTAATCTAAATAGTTTTAAAGTATTAAAAAATTTGTTTGCTTCATTTTCTTGAATTAATATTTAAATATTCTATTTTTTGTTTGAAACTGATCTCATTTAGTTGAAAATTTATGTATTTTGTTGGAAATTCACATTTTCCGTTTGAAAATTTATAGTCTTAATTGAAAAATCATGTTTTTGGTTTAAAATTCAACTAGTTTTGTTAAAAATTAATTTCTTGGCTTCAAATTATAATTATTTTCTTGAAAAATCCTTTTTTGGTTAAGCATTAATCTTTTAAATGAAATTTGAACTATTTCAATTTTCTTAGTATTTTGCTGTTTTTGTCAACATTTTAACTTGTTTGTTGTATCTTATATTCAAAATGTAACTATTTGAATTTTTGTCTTCAGTGGAAATTTGAACTGTTTTCGTAAAAATATAACTATTTTGTTGAAAATTTTTCTTCTGATTGAACAACAATGTTTTTAAGTACAAATTTCACCATTTAATTATTTATTTTAGATTTGTATTTGATGGTGGAAATTCCACTGTTTGATTTGAAATTCATGTATTTTGTTCACCATTTAATTATTTATTTTAGATTTGTATTTGTTGGTGGAAATTCCACTGTTTGATTTAAAATTCATGTATTTTGTTCAAAATTCGTTTTTTTTTTTTTGCAAACAATTAATTTTTGTCTTCAAAATTTAAATTTCTGGTTAAAAATATTTTTTTTAAATAAAAATTAAACTTCCATTTTTTATTATAAATTTATCTTTATTTGTTCCAAATTTAACTATTTGGTTCAAAAGTGGTCTATTTTGGTAAAAAAATTTTGTTCTAAGTTGAAAATCTAACTACCTGCGGTTGAAAGTTACAGTAATTTGTAAAAAAATTCATTTTTTAGTTGGAGATGCATAATTTAAGTTGAAGACTCATTTCCTCGTTTAAAAAATATAAACCCTTTTTAAAATAATTGTTTTTTTGTTGTTGAAAATGTACTTATTAACTGACAATACAACTATTCCAATTGAAGATTAATCATTTTAGTTTAAAATGCTTCTCCCTCGTTTAAAATTAAACAATTTGGTAACAAATTCGTTTTATTTTTGATTAAAAATTCTTCTCTTTTGGTAGAAAATTAATCTTATTGGTTGAAAAATAATGTTCTAAACTGAAGATTTGATTATTCTTTTTTTGTCAGGAATTTATATTTTGTATTTGCACATTTTTTTTGTTGAAAACTAATTTTTCAAACTAAAAATTTAACTATTCTAGTGTTGGGTGAAAATTTTTTTGTATTAAAATGTCATGAAAAACCAAATATCTGATTAAAAATTTGTTTATTTCGTTGATAATAATTGATCTTTTTTGGTAGAAAATTAATATATGGTGTTGAAAATTTAACTAGTTGTTTAAAACTTTATGTATTTGGTTGAGAGTTCATCTTTGCTTTAGAAAATACATGTATTTTCTAAAGCAAAGATGCATCTAAGGCGTGTAAAGTGTAACTATTTGGTTAATAAAATTCATATTTTCGGATTGAAAATTAAGCTTTTTTGCATAACGTTAAAAAAAATTAAAAGAAACTATTTAGTGGGAAATTGATGTGATTCGCAAAAAAGTCGTATTGTTTAGTAGAAAAACAATCTTCTTGTTTGCAAATTCCACTATTTGGTTTAAAAGTTTGTGTATGTGGTTGAGAATTTATCTTTTTTTGTAGGAAATTAATCCTCAGTGTTGAAAATTTATCTTTTTGGTTAAAAACTTGTTTGTTTTGTTGAAAATTCAACTTTTTGGTAGAAAGCTTATCTTGTTTGTTAAAAATGCATCTATTTCGTTGAAAATTAATCTGTTTTGTTTGAGAATTGAACTTTTCTGTTTAAATTTCGTACTTTTTGGTCCAATTCAACTGTTTTTTAGAAATTTAATTTAAAATAAAAATATTTTTTGCGTAAAATATCAACTATCACATATTTAAGGATGTATTTTTGGATGACCACTAAATAAAAAAAAATGTTGGGTGACAATTTTTGTTTGTTAAAAAGTCATGTACTTTGTTGACCATTTGTCTTTCCTGTTAAAAGTGAAACTTCTTGGTTGAAAATTACTTTTTTAAACTGAAAATTGAACTATTTTATTTTTGATAGAAAATATTTTTTTTTCTTTTTAGTTAAATATTTAACTAATTGGTTGAAAATTAATTTATTTTATTAAACATTCGTCTTTGTTTTATTCAAATTTAATCTTCTTGATTAAAAAATCATCTGTTTGCTTATAAGTTCATCTATTTTGTTGAAAATTTGACAAATTTGTTCAAAACCAGAGTAATCCTATATACAATCTGCAGTAATTTTTGGTCATACTGAGTAATTCTATATAATTACGGGTAATCCAAGGTAATTCGTGTAAAGCGGAGGCAATCCATCTTCGCAAGACCGTATTTTTACGATTTGTTTCCCCCTCGGATTGGAATTGGCGCACCTACATTAGTTTGCTCTCAGAATGGGGATATTGCATGAAATGAGATACAATTGATTAAGAAACATGTTTTTTTTTCTTACTAAAGTTTGAATATGGCTCCCACTCGCGGCATTTTTCAACAAACGCGTAGATTGGCTTTGGCTTTATGACGTCATTCTTCGCGGGAAAATTTGAACTTCCTAAATTATAGAAATTTAAAAAAAAAGTAAAAATTATTTCTCAACGTGCATTTTAATGTGTAAATGTCTCTAAATAATAATTACGAAGAAAAGAATTGAAATAGTCTGCCCAAACAGATTTTGCCCATTGCCGAATTAGTTCTTTAGGAAATTCGCTGATTTCCAAATCCATTCTTTGTTTATATATTTAACCCCGCTTGAATCGGCTTTTACTTTCGAAACCTGATTTGTCAAAACATGGATTTCCATGGGTCAAAATTTTGAAATTTAACATGGCGGCTGAAGTGATTTCATTGGTGCTCAGTAGTATATCTGTGTGACGCCACATCTGTTTGAATGTGCCCAATAGGCGTAAACTAGAAATTATTTTTTCAAAGTAATATAAACCTAAAAAAAAATTCTTTTCTCCATAACCCTATTCACTGCTCCAACTTTCTAAAAATATATTTACTTTTTTGATGCAACATTTCCATTCTTCATTAGATTCCTTAAGAAACATGTAGCCGATTTGATAAAGCATTTTTACGTTCTTCTAAATTTAATATTTAATTTGCATCTTCGGTTATTTCCTTTTGCCTTATGGTATTGTCCCTTCAAAAGGAAAGCCAAGTATTTTTTATGATAGGCATGATTGCCCTAATTTAACCTAATCGTTTCAGTACTTTTTCTATGAATACTTCAATCATAATGAATTCACTTTTGCCAATAATAGAGGAAGGAAAAAAACATGCTTTCTGATTTTGTATCTTCTACCACTAATATCCGGAGACACAGCCTCAGGAGGTCCATAAGTGACCACCACACAGTAGGCGTTTAATAGACTATGCCTGTATATGAAACCCTTTCGAATAGATTCCTATGTGTGCGGCTAAAGCCAAGCCCGGGGGTTTGAGAGGGCGGTGGGATACTTAATTGAATACTTGGATAGTACGATTGATGCACGGTGTCGGTAGCAACGGCACGCCGCAGTACCACAACTCAGTCCGCTGCTATAATCGACGTATTATAGAGCCTTTACGGTTAATTACCGTTGAGGCCGAAATGCACGTGATGTTCCTACCTGTCTCTGACTGACTATTCATCTACATTTCTACAATCCTTAGACGATTTCTACACAGATTTGAATTTTGTGTCCCCATTAAGCTTTGATTAAGTAAGACTAGGTGCTGCAATCTCTTAGAAACACAAGTTGGTCACAAAGTACCTCTCAAGGAAGAAGTACCATCTCACGTAATATATGAAAGGCGTAATGAATTTGATGGGCATCTGGTATATTTTTAATAAAAGGGGAAAGAGATTTCCTCAGAGTTTAAAGATATTAATGAATAGTGTAAATCAAGGATCATTTCTAATGGAGAAATCTGTGTCTTGAAAACCTCGTGTGGATAATTAGAATTGAAATTAATCTTTCAACTCATCTTACAATGTCTTTCGACTGATGGTAGCTGGAAAATCCTTTTTTTGAGCACACATAGAATTTTATGAAACATGCATTAATTTTGAGAGTTTTTTTTGTAAAACTGCGGGTTTATGAAAAAAAAGTGGTTACGATTTGATAATTCAAACACAGAAAAACGCTGGTGTTAAATTTGTTGCAGCTCAAATTTCATTGGGCTCCCAATGATCATTTGAGAGAGTTTTCAAGTCTCAAATGTATTCCTCTGAACGTAGGTGCCAATGCGGGCATCTAGGGGAAAGTATCATTTGGAGACTGAATTTGGCTCATGCAGAGTTGTGGAGTTCCGAACCGCGCTGTCAGCCACCTGAATACCTGTCAAAGCCACTATTCGCTTTGCGATATTAGCCTAAATAATTGTTAATAAGGAAACCAATTGTAACAATATTTACCTAATTTTCAAATTTCTTTCATTTAATAGGGCGTACCAGTCACATAGAATAAAATTATAAGTTCCTAATGAAACTTCCAAAAGTTAGGTTAGTCATACCCGTCGACATTTAAACTAAAGCCGGGATGTATAGAAAAAGTCATGACCGTCTACATATACAATAAGGTATTTTCACTCTAATCACTAGCTCACTTCACTTCGTTGAATACTGAGGGGATAACAATTGACTAAATGCATGGGAATCGGTTAATTTTTGCTATATTTTTCTAATATCTTCGTAGAAAGTAATTTTTCTGCATAAGTGAAATTGAAAAATAGTTTTTCTTTTTTAGGGACCATTTAATGCAATAATAAAATGATAATAATTTCCATTCATGCGTGCGTTAGGACTGAGCGCTGGTTGTCTACCCTTTGAAGCGCGATTCAAAATTACATTGAAAAACAATTCTTGTAATTTAAATAAATAATTATTAAAATACACACAAGAATGTATACAAATTATGTAACTTTTGATTTCAGACAAGAAAAAAATTTATAACACATATATTTGATCAATAACAGTTTATTTTTATTGAATTTGAAAGACTGACTAATATTTCTCAAAATATTTGTTAAATAGATACATTTTTTTAAATAACATATGATATTTCAGCAGCTTGATATATAGAAGCTAATTGCAGAATATAATAGTGATAATATTTGAATAATTCTAAAACAAAATTTCAGATTGTTCTTTTTAAATTAAATGTTTTGTAAAATATAATTTTGTCTTTGGAATTCACTGAAAATAAACTGTTATTAATATTATATATGTGTTGTATTTTTTTTCCTGAAATCAATGTTACACAGTTTGTATATATCCTTGTAGATATTTTAATAATTATTTACTTAAGTTATAAGAATTGTTTTTTAATGTAATTTTGAATCGCGCGCCAAGTGCGGCCCATGATCGGTCAGCCCTAACGCAAGCGCAGTAGCTCATGGTGCCAACATTGGCATCATTGGTCAACAGTACAAACCGGAGAAATAAATCAAATCAGCCGGCAGGAAAAAGTTGGGATATGAAAGCCTCAATTAGGTATTTTCACTTCAACCATCAGCTAACTTAACTTTGTTAAAAGCTGAGGGGGAAAAATGGATCAAATGCATGGAAAAAAACTTTATTTCTGTAATATATTTGTAATTAATGATCATTATTATTATTTTATTAATTAATTAAATAGTAATCAAAAAATAAAAACTATTTTTTAAAAACACTTATATAGAAAAAATTAAATTTCATGAAGATGTTAGCAAAATAGGGCAAAAATGAACTGCATCCCATACATTTGGTCTCTTATTTTCCCATCAGCAATCTACGAAGTGAAGTTAGCTGTTTATTGAAGTGAAAATACCTAATAGGCTTTTATCTTATCAGTTTGAATGTTCCCGCCACTATATTTGAAACATTGCAACGTTTCACGAAACTCCCAATGTTTTATGAAACTTTTCATCAGGCTAAAGTTTCATGCAAATTTACATCCCTACTCGTCGCGAAAAACAAACTTCTGTTTTTATTATACAATTGAATTTACCTTATCTTTCATGTATGACGCTAGCCACTGCAAGATTAGATATCTAAGATACCTTTAAACTTCCGCAGAAAATCTAGTGGAAATTTGTTTGAACGACCAGGCATCAATTTCGATGCAGACGGTCACGACTTAGTTTGTACATCCCGGCTTTGGTGGTTTGAATGTTATATAGTAGGTTTTGACTAACCTAACATTTGGATATTATATCACGTCAATTACTATTTTTGTTCCAATACTATTTAGTCGCTGGTAAATAGGAGGAAATAAAAAATTAGGTAATTATTATTAACATCTGTTTCACTCAAATAACGACCGACAAAATGATCTTGACAGGTGACTTACAGTTTGTAGACGACACTTCACGTTGCACTGGATGAGAAAAAATAGTGTCTAAATGATGCTTTTCCCCTAGATTCTCCGAATTAACCTGTGTAGCTCAAATTTGTTGCAACTCTATTGAACACCGATTTCGGTGTACAATGGAGGATCGGCGATTTTCTGTGAAGTATTGTCCATCGCTAGTCACTACTTTCTCCCATCTTTCTAGCAGCATACGGATGTCACGTCGGAAAAACGACTCGTCTTTTGAAGCTGTCCACGAATCAACCCATTTTTTAGCATCTTCATAAGAAGTGAATCGTTGTTCGGACAGACCATGAGTCATGGATCGGAAGAGGTGGTAAGAAGACACCGCGATGACTGGGCAATACGGCGGGTGGGGTAGGACTTCTCATTTCAGCGTTTCCAATTATGTTTTGACAGGTTTTGCAACGTGGGACCGAACGTTTTCATGCCGATATGGTCTCCTCTATGTGATATAGTACAAGTAACGCCATCTCTTAGAAATACCCTTAAAATTAATGCACGCTCCTTATGAGTTTACATTTGACCGTTTGGCGAATTTCCTCTTGGAACAACAAGAAACGAATTCATTTCAATAAATTGAATAAGTGATATGATTGTTTATTCTATGGATTTAGAAATGCAAGGGCAAAGAGCAGAGTAAGAATAGGGTGGCGACTTGACTGGGAAACAGGGATTGACAGGGAAATGATCGGAAAACCGGGAAATGATCCAGAATTTAATCGAAAAATTGGAAATTTACTCCTAATTGTAGAAAGTTTCGAGTTTTCATGATCTTGCAATTTTTTGTCAATTTAAAAAAAGTAAATTCTACTTTATCTACAGTTACCGATTTTTTAGATGATCTCAGCTTAACTTTATTGTAATTTAATCAATCGATCATAATTTTTTTCGAATAATCAGGTTTTATTTGCTTACTCATAATTTATTCTGACTTGGAAACGGGAATTTTAGAAAATAATTATCGTTTTTATTTTAGGGCATGGTGTTTCGGTACAGAAATATAATTTTAGTTAGAACAAAAAATTTTTGGCATTGAACGGAAATTTTTAAAAAGAATTATAATTTGGATTTAGAAGAAAGCAATTTGAAATAATCCCTGATCGAAGTCAGAATTTGTCATAATTTGACAGTTTCCTTTTCTAACTCTTAGATAGAGAAATATGTACTTAAAGCAGTTTTTAGATTAGAAGTAGTACTTCAAAGAAGAAATATTGCTGAATTTTAATAGAAAATTTCGTTACTTTGTTCGTAGCGAATTTATCTTTCTTTAGTTAAAAATTCAACTATTTGGTTAAAAGTTAAACTCTTTTGTTAAAAATGATTTTTTTAGTTGAAGATTCATAACTCTAATTAAAAATTTATCTCTGGTTGAAAATGTAACTACTTTGTTGAAAATCAATTTTTTAAAAGAAAAATTCAAATATTCCAGTAAAAAATGGCACTATGTTGTTGAATATGGACTTTTTTGTGAAGAATTAGTTTTTTATCAGAAAATGTAAACATTCTGTTATAGGTTCTCTTTGAGAATTCAAATGTTGCGCTGAAAAATCACAAATTTAGTTAAAAATAGTTTCCTTTTTTTTGTAACAAATTATTTTGTTCTTCGTAAGTTAATCTTCTTGCTTAAAAATTCTCTTTTTCAGTTAAAAATTCAAGTATTCCAGTTAAATATTTATCGTTTTAGTTGCAAATTCATCTTTTAGGTTGAAAATAAAATTACTTAGTTAAAGGTTTATCTCTTTTGTTACAAATTATTTTTTTAGTTGAACATTCATCATTTTAATTGAAAATTCAACTCTGGTTGAAAATGTCACTAAATTGTAGAAAAAAAATTTTCAACTAAAAATTTAACTATTCCGGTATAAAATAAACTATTTTGCCGTTTTTTGATTTTTAAGAATTAGATTTTTAATAGAAAATGTAACCCTTCTATTTTTGGTTGAAAATCCATTTTTTGGATGAAAATTCAACTATTTGGTTGAAAATATATATTTTTATTTAGAAATTAAACAAAGTGCGAATTGCCGGAACTGAATACACGGCCCAGCGTTGGTCGAATTTTTGCAACCAAAGGTCGGCTTAAGATATTGGGCCAATATCGGCATTTTAATCGGCCCAGTGTTGAGCCAGACCTGGCAGCCTATATTGGCTATTTATATTTGCCGATCCTCCACCGATGCTTGGCCCAGTACCGGCACTTTATTGCGCAAAGTCTCACTTTTAGTACGGGGAACCATGTTTCACGAGGATCAGCCAAAGTCTGGCCCAGGGATGGCACATTACTGGGCCAAGTGTCACTTTTACCACGGCAAACCATGTTTTATTTAAATCGGCCCAACGTTGAGCCAGTGCTGGTAGCCTATATTGGCTATTTATATTTGCCGATTCTCCACCGATGCTTGACCCAGAATCGGCATTTTGTTTCACCAAGTCTTAGTTTTAGCACCTAATAAACAAATCTTACAGGAAAGATAAAAAAAATTTTTCGAAAAATTGTCAAAGTTCACGATGAAATTTGCTAAGTTCTGTCATTAAAAATTGTTAATGTTTATACAAATTACATTTCCTGTCACTGCAAAAAGTTTAAAGCAGGGTACAACGGAAATAAATGAAATATTACGCGAAGAAAAATTGTAATCGATTTAAATTATTTATTTAAAAATTAGTGTATTGATATTCCTGTTAACATTTCGTGTATTTTACATTTACACAACGTCACATAATAATAAATAATTAGAAAAAGGGAGCTTAAAATTTGGTTCTTTAACTTTTCTGAACTGCACCTTATGAAGATGGCTTTTTCACAGAGTTTTAACTTGTCAGTTTAGCGGAGTGGTTAGCACGCCCGACTACTAGGCGATAGATTTAGGTATATAGATGTTGGTTCGATACTCCGTAGCGTTAGAAATTTTATTTGTAATATAATTTTCAAAATGTAATATATGTATTCGGTCTAAACAGGACCATATTAATATTTATATTCAAAGTACTCGCAATCAATTAATATTTATTTTTTAAATATCTTTTTTCTCATATCCTTAGACCGTACCCAGTGTTGGGCCGACAATGGCATCCAAGCCCTGGCGCCAAGTCAAGGCCATAGTTATCAATCCGGCAATGGCACGACGATGGCAGCCAGGTTTGGTCCAATACTGGTACCCAGTGTTGGGCCGACAATGGCAGCCAAACCTTGATTGCCAAGTGCAGGCCATAGTTATCATTTCGTCAATGGCACGATAATGGCAGCCGAGCTTCGGCAATATTTTTGCTGACTATGGGCCAATGTTGGGCCGTATGTGACTTCGCAATTGGGAGTTGTTTGAAAATTTATAAACTTTGTAAAAGATTTGCATCTTTTGTAGAGAATTAATCTTTGTGGGTGAAATTTCATTAGTTTGGTTCAAAACTAATTCCTTGAACTGAAAATTTGAATGTCCATTATCAGTTGAAAATTGATATGTTCTCGTTCAAAATTCAACAATTTGGATGAAAAAATATCGTTTTTAAAGGAGAATTCAACTTTTAATATTTACCATTTTAGTTAAAAAATCATCTTTTAGTTTGGCAATCAAATTACTTATTTGTAACTCAAAATCTTTTGTTAAAAATTAATTTTAATGTCTGAAGATCCATCATTTCAATTAAAAATTCATTTCTTTGGTTGAAATATAAGCTATTTAATTATTTTTTGGTTGAAAAATAATCTTTTTTAGTTCAAAATTCATCTTTTTTGGTAGAAACTAATCTTGTTGGTTGAAAAATCATATGTATGGTTTGAAATTCAACTATTCCAATTGAAGAATTACATTTTTTGTTAAAAATCATCACTTTGTTTGAAAATGTAACTATTGAACTTCAAATATAATTATTTAAGTTTTGGTTGACAATTTATTTTTTTTTGTAGTAAAAATTAATTTTTTGTTACAAAAAATTCAACTACTTCAGTTGAAAATGTATTGTTTTAGTTAAAAAGTAACCTTTTTAGTTTTAAGGTTAAGTATTTTAGTTGAATATTCATAATTTTAGTTGAAAATTTATCAGTTATGTTGAAATTTGAAATTTTTTCTTGAAAATCAGGTATTTCTTGTTAGAAAATAATTTTTCAAGTAAAAGTTTGACTATTCCATTTTTTGCTCGAAACTTATATTTTTAAGCAAAATTTAAAATGTTTCTTTCAAAATTAATTAATTTTGAAAGTTTTTGTTCTTTTGTGTAAAAGGACATTTGGAATGAACGTCGTTAACTGAAGTAAATTTTTGCAGTTAACGGCAAGTATGAATATGTTACTTAAAGAAATCTATTATATCATCAGAGATAGTTAGTATCGATCAGTGTAGATGTCATTCCACATTGTAGGAAAATAGAAATCAAAACTATCGATTAAGTTAAATCTTCAAATAAAAGAAAAAAAAATAAAATTTCTCTTAAAAAAGATCTTCTCACTTCGCTCAATTGGGAATCGAACCACAGAACTTCCGATTGCCGGCCCATTAAGCTATTAGAGAGATCGAAAGAAGAATATTTTTTTTTCAGAAATACACGTTATCTCTAGCCAGGGAAATGACAAAAATTTATTTTCTATCTAGTCAGGAATAACGTTAAGTATTTTAGGCCATTTGAAGAGTTAACGTGATCGATACTTTTATTTCTATTATTCACAAATTGTGGAATAGCATCTACACTGATCGAAAGTAACTACCTCTGATGATAAAATAGATTCCTTTAAATTACACGTATCATAAATGTGACAGCTGACTTGAGGTAGCGTATATTTCTGAAAAAAGATTTTTCTTTCGATCTCTCTGATAGCTTAATGGGGGAGTACCTGACCGGCAATCAGAAGTTCAGTGGTTCCATTTCATTCCCAGTAGAACCAAGTGAGAAAATGTTTGTTTTTTTAAATTTAATTTTAGACTATGTTACTTTTAGTTGACCGGGAAAATGGAAAAAACTAGACTGGGAGAACCGGGAATTTGCAATCGTCCGTAAAATTGGCACCCTGAAGAAAATTATCTTAGTGAGATGGTACACGTGCTATCGATTCTTTGCTCCTGCACCACCGTTGGAAGAGGTCTCGCGGTGAAAGGGGAAGACAGGGAAAAGAGAAGGTGGGCACTGGCCAACAGGCTTACTCGCGTCTCACGGACGACAAGGGGGTGATATATTACCGCGAACTATACCCACTCGTTCCACCCCCTGCACCTCTTATCCATGTGTCTTTGCCTGTGTGCGGTTTGCCGCCACTTCAAACTACCCCCGCCGCACGAGGAACCTTTTTTCGAAGGAAGATCCATCTCCATAATAACCCCACGCCTCCAGCCTTCCCACATGCTCCATCTGCATTGTATGACTTGGACCAAACCTTCATGTATTCCTCCCTATCTTACATATGCATGTTTACCTATCTTCACCATTTTTTATACATTCTAGTCCAGAAAATTCGATTTTTTTTAAATGTGCTTAGTGCTCCATTTCGATACGAGACGTTTTAATGTTTTGATCAAACTCGTTCGTTTTCGAACCATATTCTAAAACCAACAACTTGTCATATTTATTAAAAAAAATTAATTTTATGATTTCGAACCAAAATTTCAAAGCTTTTTGATAATTTTGAAAGGTGTAAACAAAATAACAAACCTTTATTAAGATCCATGTGAAAGTTTTTAATATTCTTTTTATTTAAATCAATTATTAAAGAAAAGAATTTTTTAATATTTCAAAGGATCTCAATATGTCAAAAAAATCTGGAAAATATTAAGGCATTTTTTTAGTTTTTGAATATTATCAACAATTTCAGAGAATAATTCGACTCAGATTAAAAGATATTTAGAAATTTTGAAGAATTTAAAAGTATTTTAAAACATTGAAAGATTCTCGAAAGATTATAAAATATGTTTTAATTTCTATGAAAATTGTTTTTTTTTTAAGTTTATGGTATGTAGAAGATTTATATATTTCAAGAGTATTAAAATAATATACAGGATTTCAATTATTTACGTTTTGGATTCATAAATTAACAGTAATTAATAATAATTATTTTTCTAATAATTGAAGGACTTATGCACTTCAGAAAAATTGAAAAATTTATATTCAAGGACATACCATTTTTATAGTACTTGCCTTAGTAAGGAATTATTTATTTATTTAAATAGTTAATTATTGAAAGTAGAATTAATTTTCTTCATTATTGTTTTTTTTTCTTCAAAAGTCTGTACTCTCATTATGACAGTTCTGATTTATCCGTTATTATCGGTCAAATTTGATAAGAAGTTAGACCTGAGACGATATGATTAGTAACAAATGAATGCACAAGTGGTTGGTTTTAGAATAAATTTTGGAAATGAACGAGTTTGATCAAAATATTTGAACTTCTCGTATCGAAATGTAGCACTAAGCACATTAAAAATTTGGTTTTTTTAAATCCTGAAAAATTAAAAAAATTGCTCTTAAATCGTTTAGATATTTTTTTTCGATTTTTTTTTTAATTAAAAAGTTAAAAAAAATGGTAGACGCTATTTTGTAAATGTAGAAGAAATCTTTAAAAGCTTGCCTTACATTCTTCCAGATACTTGTTTTTTAACCATTTATGAAAAAATTCTATATTATTTACAAAACTTTAAATTCATTTTTATTAACAAAATTTTTTAATATATATTAAAATTTTTTTGTTTGCTCAAAAATTTCAAAATGCTTGAATGACTTCTTAATCTATTGATCCTATTGAATCACTTAAAAATTGATCATAAATTGGTGAAAAAGATCTGGAAGACTGTTTATAAAATTTTTTCTAAATTTACAAAACAGTCTACAATTTTTATAATTTTTCAGAATACAAAAATTGCATATTCTTTCTTTAAAAAAATTAATTTTAAAAAACTGTTCATTTCTTTTTAATTTAAAAAATTTCCAAAACTATCTAAAAAAATCTAAAATATTTGGGGTAATTTGGGGTAATATGAAAAAAAGGAAGTTTTGAAAAAAATTGAAACCAAATTTATAATTTGAAAAGAGATAAGATTTTTTCAAACAAAAACAAAATAGTAGATTTCAGGAGGTTTTTGAATAAAATTTTTAAGGCTCTGAAGGATTTTGAAAGGTTACAAGATAATAGGAGAATTATTTTGAGATTCCTGGAAAAAATTAAAATGATATTTATTCAAAAAAATTAATCTTAAGATTTCGAAGAAAAATTTAAAGCCTTTTGACAATTTTGAAAGGTTGAAATAGAATAAAAAACATTTCTTAAGAATCTTGTGAAAGTCTTAAGGGCATGTGATACTTAGAAAATTGTCGATTTTGCCAGTTTTAGGTTCCCCCGGCTTTTTTTCTAGAATAATAAATATTTTGTCTTAAAAATTTATGAAATGATAGCGAACATGCTAACGGAAGTCCCCACACACTTTTTTTGTAGGTTAATTAAAAAAAGGTTTAATTTAGCAAAATGTGATTAATTTGTATAGCGCTTAGGAAATAGTATCGATTTTCTCAGTGTTAGATTCTCCCGGCTTTATTCCTAGGATAAGAAATATTTTGCCTTCAAAATCTGGGAAATGATAGCGAACATGCTAACGGATGTCCCCACACACTTTTTTTGGTGTTTTTTTATCAAAAAATTTTTGATATTGCTAACAACGTGCGTGTATATTTGGAGGTTATGTGTGTTATAATTTACCCGAGCGTTATTTCCAAACTACACAATATTTTTAGCCGAAAACTTTGGACTTACAAATAAATATAGTAACTAACCTCCCGGAATTAACCTTGTTTTCAGGCAATCAAAAAACTTTATTTCATAAATAATTTCCAGATTATCGGAAAGGCAGGGATGAAAAACGACGTAACCTTAAAATAATGCATATGCATACAATTTTTACTTAGCGCAATAAATTTGTTTTGTTATTATCCCTCAAAAAATAGTCCGGGGACGTCCGTTATGATATTTTATAGCATCTTCGAATTTAGTTTTTAAAAATTTTCACTTTTGTGGAAAAAAAACCGGGGAAACTGTAAGTATCACATGCCCTTAAATAGATTTTTTTGTTTGAAAATTAATTTTTAAAGAAAATTTAACAAAATTTCGAAATATTTCAAAATATTTTAAAAGATATCTAAAAATGTCAACAAAAAAACGTGAAAGATTTCCAAAAGTTTATAAAATGCGTTTTAATTTCTTCTGAACTATTTTTTTGAAGCTTATATGGTGATTAGAAGATTTATATATTTTAAGAGAGTAAAATAATACACATACAGGATTCCAAGTATTTAAATTTTAGAGTAGAAAATTAATAGTAATGAATAAAAATTACTTTTTTAATAATTGAAGGACTTTAACACTTCATAAAAATTACCATTTTTGGATTCATAGGCATACCAATATTTAAATACTTACCTTAGTTGGGAATGAATTATTTATTTATTTAACTAATTAATTATTGAAAGTAGAATTAATTTTCTTCATTATTTTGTTCAAAAGTCGCTTTCATTATGAAAGTTCTTTTTCTTTTCGATATTATCAGTCGAATCTAATCGCAAGTTAGACATGAGACGATATGATTGGTACCAAATGAATGTTCTGAATATTTCAAACTTTCTGTTTCTGGTCTTAAAATATCCGTAAGATTGCAGACTTTTAATTTATGATTACTTGTAATATTTTCATTATTTGTCTATTTAGACAGATAGAATTGTTAAATTCCTTTTATTAGCTCAACGAATGTAAGAAGCGGTTGGCTGGGTTATTCTCGGATTAATTAGCAACATGATTGATTGACATCAGAGGCCAAAGAGACCATGAATCTTTTAATTGCTATTACAAAACACGCATGTTTTCACTTGTACTTTTTTATATTCCTGTCAATTCTGCAATAAAAAAAGACATCAATTGCTGAAGATTATTTTTTGATAATTGTAAAAAGTAAAACTGAATGTTTGCCAGAAGAACTAAAATAATTATTTTGTCTTATATATCCTAAATTCTTGTTAACATATTGATTTCCAAACAAGATTCTTCGCAGATAGAGAAAATGTTATCAATGTACAGAAATATTGTTACACATTAGATACATTTTTGATGCGCAGAAAGGAATGATGTGTTCCGTATAAAAGCACTACAAAATTAAATCTTTCTTATGTATATACCTGAATTGAAAATATATTCTATATCAATTCATATATATCAATTCCGTTATCAATTCCGTTAAAACAATATCTGAAACCTGTCAATATATCTTGACAATGTTGAAATTCCTTTATATAATTGCAGTGATCCTTACGATAATGATTGTTGTAGCCTTTATGATAACTTTTCATTATAACTTTCACCGCGCAACGTTTCATAAATATTCATGCCTTACTGAAATTCTTTCACGAATGTTTTCATATCGCACATATTCATACCTACTTATCTTCACCATTTCTTATACATTACTTCGGACCCATAAGATTCGTAATTTGCTCCTTTCTTTTGGTAGCGTGCCCAGTGGTACGTTTGAAGTCTTCAAGGGGAAGGAACAAGACATGATGGAAGTAGCAAGACCTGAAGGAAGGGATAAGGTAGAAATCTCCCGCAAAATGTCTCTCGCGACCTATACCAGCTCCGGTAATATCTACATTTGTCGAGGATTCCACGCGAACCTCTTAAATGCTTCTCCTCGACGTTCTCACGCTACAGGGGCGCCTCTTTCTTAACTACTTGTTTTTCGTTCCCGTCCGCACTGGGACACGAACCAGTCTAAGGACTATCCTCTGAGTTTGTTTCCTTTTTTGCAAGTGGTTTATAATTGTGAGAATGCGAAGATCGAAGCTGGTTTCGTCCGGGGTTGCACCAAATTAATATCCTTAGTTGCTCCGCCATTAACCTACGGTTAGCCTATCACTTTCTGCAAGCAGAAGCAGTTGTACGTAATTAAGAACCCAAGTGAGTGCCCAAGCGAATTATCCCACTATTTTGTATTAATGATTGCTCACCGCATCATTCAATATTCAACTGTAATCATCCCATCAGTATTTTAGTTTTCTAATTCATACACTGAGAGAAAAAAATAATGTCCCAACAACAAAATAATGTTGTTCACCAGTTTTGGTTGTTCTTACCAAAATTTGGTTGCGACTATCAAAAAAGTAGTTGGAGTTACAACCAAAATTATTTGGCTCAAACAAAAAGTATGTTAAGAAACTTTTGTTGAGGGTACCAACGAATTTTGTTGAGCGTACTAAACACGTAGCCGCGCATGTGCGACTAATTTCGACTAATTATGAGCAGCTAACAACTTTTTCAATATGGTGGATTCGATGCGAAATCAATGAGTTGTGTTTACTTTGAAAAATGTTAGGATGGCTGAGGCGGCGACACAACAGATTTTAGATGATAAGAGCCTAGGATCTCTAATAGATTTATTTCGAGGTAAATGATTTGTACATTTCATTATTGGTTGTATTTAATTTCTCTAATCCTAAAAACATACTTGAAAGTAATTAAGAAATTATTTAAAGTATGTTAAAGTATGTAAGAGAAACCTCTTAATTAATCACTCTTTTATCTAATCAAAATAAAAAATAATTATGTTGAGCTAACACATATTTGGTTAGAAAAAACTTTGTTCAATTTACAACTTTTTTTGTTATGCCTACAAAAACTTTTGGTTACTTCAACCAACGCTCAAGAAAAATAATTTGGTTGCTCTAACAAAACGATTTTGCTGATTCTATAACAACCAAACATTTTTTTAGGATAACCAAACTCAAGGGGTAGGCAGGGGTCGAGAGTTTTTGTTTTGATTTGTTACGGAAGGGTAGGGGGTCCTTCATTCATGCACGTAATTATAAAAAAAATCGTAAATTAAACAATAGCTTACAATAATTCTACAGCAATGTATTATGAATTCAACTTTACGTGCCAAATAAACCTGTGAAGTAAAAAACAAGCAATAATAATTTTTAAAAAGTGAGGGAATTTTATTGTTTTCTAAAAATTCTGGGACATGAAAAAATCTTGAAAAAGTCAAGTAATTTCTATAACTTTTAATAACTGCTAAGCACTATAACTTTGTAACTTTTCAATTTTAATTTGAAATTGTTTTATTTCGTTTATGAAAGATTATAGGTTAAAAATATTACAAGTTTAAAATTTTAGTCTTTGATTATTAATGGATGATAATTCAAATATTCTTGGGAAAAATTGGATTTTTATTTCAAAGATTCATCTATTTTAGTAGAAGCTGCAACTTTCATAGACAAAAAGGCAACTTTTTGGTTAAAAATATTAAAAGTTTAAGATTCTGGTCTTTGTATATTATTAATGGTGAGGGAAGAATATTCAACTTTTTAGTAGAAAATTATACTATTTCGTAGAAAATTAACTTGTTTAAAATTCATATGTTATTATTGAAAAATCAAGTGAAACCTTTTTGAGATAAAAATTCAACTTTTCTTTGAAAATTTGTCTTATTGAGTTGTAAATTCATCTACCTCAGTAGAAATGTCATCTGTCTTAGATAAAATGCAACTGTTTGGTTGAAAACTCCACAATTTTGTTAAAAAGTCATCTTTGTTTGTAAAAAAATTCAACTGTTTAGTTAAAGATTCAACTATTTTGTAGAAAATGTACTTTTTGTTATAAACTTAAAATAGGTGTTGAAAAGTCAACTGAAATCCTTTTTGCATGAAAGCACAACTTTTTTTAAATTTGTGTTTATATTTCAAAAAATTCTTTTTTTTTCGGTAGGTTTCTTATATAAAAATGCAACGTTTTGTTTGAAAATTCATCAATTTTGTTAAAAAGTTATCCCTTTTGGTTGAAAATTCAACTGTTTTGTTGAAAATTCGTATTTCCGGGTTGAAAATTTAAGTTTCTTCGTGGGAAATTTATTTCTTGTCTAGAACTCATATTTTAATGTTGAAAAGTCAAACTGACATCTTTTTTGTACGAAAATTCAAATACATATATTTTTTGTTAACTTGTCTTTTCGATTGAAAATTTATCTGTTTTAGTTGAAATTTCATTTTTCTGGATGAAAATACAACTGTTTGGTTGAAAATTATTCTTCTTTGCTTGAGGATTTAACTATTTCCTTTAAACCACTTGGTCAGAAATCATTTTTTGTCGAAATTCATCTTCGTAATTAATTGTAAAAAATTAACTATTTTGTTTTGTCTTTTTGGCTGTAAAATTAATTTCTATAAATGAAATTTCATCTTTTTTGGTTGAAATATCAACTATTCCATTTTTTGTTGAGAATTCATCTTTTTAGGTTGAAAATTTAATTATTTCTCAAAAATATATTATACTCTTGCAAATTTAAGTAATTTGTTAAAAAGTCATTTTTGATGGTAGAAAATGGATTTTTTTTTATAAAAAATAAATAACTTAATTTAAACACTCTTATTTTGTATCTAAAATATCGTTTGATTCCGGTTATAAAAGATTATATCTTAAAATATTACAAGATTAAAATGCTGACATTTGAATGTTAATGGTAAGGAAAAATAAAAAATTGTTCAAAGAAACATTTGTCCTAAATACTTGCCCCTTTTTTCTGCAAAAATTCCTATTCCGATTATCAAGTTAAACAATGAATTAAAAAATAGCTCCAAAAACAAAGATTAAATTGATAAGAAGAATTCCTGAAAATAGAATCAAGAATCTAACGATCAAAGTGGTCGTGAGATTCTTGATTCCATTTTCAGGAATTCTTCTCATCAATTTGATTATTGGACGTTAAAAAGGGATTTTAGGTTGGATTTTAATCCAATTCAAATATCCTAAATTTTAATTTTAATTTTAAAGATTAAATTGTTCTAGAAAGTTCAAAAAAACTTTTATCATAATCTTTCTTACCTTGTGTGGGGAATACTATGACTTTTAAATTTTTTTATCAGAATTAGGTTATGAGAATGCAAAATAAATAATTCAGATCAATAAATCTTGAATTAGAGGAAAAATATATTCCAATTGTATTTTCGCGCCAAATTTCGCAGTCATTTTTGCTATCTCATTGGCTGACTAAATTATCGATCCGGTTCGAATCCGGCTTTTACGTTCCGTTCCATGATCCGGTGATTCCCTTGGATGTCATTTCGCGTTCACCAGCACACATTGTAACAAAGTACGCATAAAAAGTTGCTTATTTGCGGATTTGTGATTTATTATGTAATTCATTTCCAACATTTAGAAAATTACGAAGTACAATTTAAGTTTTTTTTTTTTCAAAAAGGAGTTGTTATTTGTTCGACCTGATACAGTCGCGCTATTTATCTTGCCGCGGATGGGACCGTAGGGGAGTAATTTTCCTGGAAACGATGTTCCCCCACTCTCGAGTCTAATCTTGATGCGTGGTGCTTGATGCGAATTGTTTTTCTCACTACGTACGTTGCCGCGCGCGGATCAGTGTTTAGAAACAGTGAAAGTTCGATTTTCAGAATAAATATTATGGAAGTAATTATCTCACATTTGGTTCCAAAAAATTTCGAGCACATCGTTCTTTCGCGGAATAAACTGAAAAATAGGTTAGTATTTACGAATTATTGATAAACCTTTGATTAAATTTGCCATACTTGAGGTTATCTTATGTTACAAGGAAATTATCATAAGACATAAATATTATAATTTCGAAATTCTTTTATAAGCCTCATTAACAAAGCATATAATGACTTTTTGCACTTTAAAATTGCTTTAAAAGACCTAAACCATTGACGGCAACGTAAATAGCGAGCAGGAAGATTCTCGGATGTCGAGCCGTCGCGGTCTTGGTGGGGGAAGAGCTCGATCGAGAGTTAGGGGACGCTGCAAGGTAAGTAACGACGACTGTACTTACGGGTTTTCTTCAAGTGGCGCTTTTGAGGTTAAAACCACCTATTCGTATTTTTCTTTTAATATAGAGTATAAACGTCATTCAAGATGAGGTAAGAAAGTTTATAATATCGCTTTGATAATTTTTGCATTTATTATATACGAAGAGTCTTTTATCAAAATTAATAAGTCTAAAATAAAATTACTTTGTTTTTGAACATATTACTTCTAACAAATGTTTGTTTGATTCAAACAATCATTTCTTAGATTGTAGTTTCAAATAAATAAATTATTTAAAAAAAATTTTAAATGTCTATGTGGGTCTTACGTAGTAAAGGGTCAAATTACAATGGTCCCCGTGCAGAAATTCCAATTTGGATCTGATCGGGGCCAGATCGGGCAGAATTTGGCCCAAATCAGGCTATCTAGATGGGGCCAGGCTCGAAACTAAACGCGGTGCCCGATCGGGGCCCAAACGCTGCGCCCAGAGATAACCATACCTGGCCCCGATCGGGCCCATATAATTTATTTTTCTTATTCTTAATTAAAAGGGATTCTTAAATAAAATAATATTAAAA
>NC_046664.1:26484257-26491502 GCF_010883055.1 Belonocnema kinseyi
CCTTGGAGGAGATTATGTTGAGAAATAAAAAAAAAAAATTCTTAAAAACGTTGTTTTTCTTGGTCAGGCCGGAAACTTATCAATCCACCCTCGTATTTTGTCACTTTTCCAAATATTAATGGAAATATTTTTGACGCTTGACACTTTACGTTGCAACTTGGGTGATTTGGAGTCAACCCACCTTAATCCCCGAAATTAATGGAGCGCCATCTACTGGCAAGCTTGGCTGTTAAGTCGGGCTCTAGACGGGGTCAAATTTAACAACCACAAAATTGTGTGCCCGATCTGGCCCAAATCGGAAATAAGGCAAACAGTTGGCAATTTCTGCACGGGTCCTCGCGGGGACCAACTCGAAATTTCGAGACGGGATCTTATTATTTCTGGAAACTATAAATTATGTATGGTACGAGCAGGGGGGGGGGGGTATTTTGTTACGGTTCGTTACAAGAGGGAGGGAGGGCCTTGGAGAGGACATATAATCCGTTACGTAATTTAAGTACGTCCCTTAATAAGTATTCACATAATTCCTTCTACATTTGAATATTTGAACGAGATTTTTGTAGCGTGGGATCTATCGAAATTCAAATTTGTCGAAGAATACAAAATTATGAAAATCATGGGAGGACGTTGCGTGTGCTACACCTGCCGCCGGAGTTTTCCGCGGCAACAAGAGGCGATGAACAGATTAAGCTTAGAAGCGAGATTTATGGATGCGCGAGTAACGAGCAACTTTTTCATACGATGAGCGTGGAGGGTTAGCCTGCGGGGGTGAGATTAGCATAAGATTCAGCCAGCTGCAACCACTGGTCGTTTCCGCGCTTCTGAAAGATTTCATCTTGTTTTAGATGACGCGATTATGACCTGATATCCTCATCAGAATCTGAAAACAATCACGAAACTATAGTTTCATTTTCATCAATTGAGGATTCATTCTTCACCATTTTAAGAAACTTTGTACCTTTGACCAACTAATCTTTTATAATTGCTACTAAAATTATCTGCTTTAAAGCCACTTCAACATATAAATGGCCATCATAATGCATCATGTATACATGATGCATTATGTACTATCGTGAATGATGGGCTATTCGTATAATTGTAAAGTCAGACAAGTAAGAGAAATGCGTCTTCTATTTCTTCAACAGAAATTGCAGCAATATGAAATGCAGACCATCCCAAATATGGATCACAAACCTATATAAGAACCAGATCCTTTAAAGAAGAAAAGTGGACATTCAGTAATGTTGCGGCTCAAGTAAAAGTTGGCATCCTTTATAATAGAACTTAGGCTCTAAAGGAACATTTTTTAGGGTTCCTTTTTAGTTTGCTGATATCCAATGAATGGTCATTGAGTATTTCCATTAAGCCATCAAATTTAAAAATGGCCGAACACCTGTAGCGTAACAAAGTATTTTATGCATTGCGTTAAAGAATGGTGTTTTTTGGCAAATTAGAAATGGTTAGTGAATACTTTTTGGGTTTATCTATTGAATTAAAAATATATGGACTGTTACAGGTTAAACATTCTCAAAGAATGTTTAACCTGTAAGCGTTCATATATTTGTTTAAACTGTAATAGTACATGTTTTTAATTTTGCATTCATCGTCTATATTTATTATAGAAAACATCAAGGCGATTTTTCTATTACAATGAACATTTCCTAACCGTAAATTTAAAGTATATGGAAATGTGTTCAAAATTATATGCTCCTTTTAGGTACGCGTTATTATTAAAAAAATATAAAAAGTGGCACATTACAAAACAAAACATGCTCCAATATAAATGAATCCATGCTGGTAATGAAAAATGAACGTGCCAATACTAACCTCAGTCTCAACAAAATTTGTCATCTACCTTCTTGCACTTCATTTTTTCAACAAATCCGGTAAGATGATACTTGAAAGCCTCTAAGCTTTCACAAGCTTCCAATTGTTTGCAAGTATAATAACTATGAGTTATTGCACAATGAGTACAAGATCAATCTTGCAAACTATGAGTACATCACCAATACGGGCGGAAAAATCATCACTTTTCAGAGTATATGGGGATCTAAATGGTCAATTGGACTTAGTTATCACAAAAACGGACCTTCACTTCACTAGATAAACTCAAAAAGTATTCACTAGACATTTTTAGTTTGCCAAAAAACACCATTTTATAACCAAGATAATACACGCGATGCAATTTATAAAATGGTTTGTTATGCCGCAGGTGTTCGGACATTTTGTAATCACGTCACAAGTGGAAATACTCAATTAGCGAGTGCGAATCTTTTCAACTGCGTATGTGCCAAAAAACGCGGGCTTATTCGAATAACAAATACTATGAATAACAGTACGATAAATCCTTTAAAATACCTTCAAATTATTCAAATCGATTTGAAAATCGTGTTTTAAAAAACCCTTAAAAATTAAGATTCGTGGAAATCTTTGAAATCCCTTTAATTTATTGAAACATATTTTTAAATCCTTGGACTCTTAAACTACCCCTAACTATTTTCAATTCTTTAAAATCTTTTGATATCCCCATAAAATCTTCGAAATAGCTTTAATAAGATTCCTCCTAATCTTTAATAATTCCTTTAATTTACTGATATCGATTGAAAAATACTTGAGTTTTAAAATATACCTTTAAATATTTCAAATGCTTTGAAATATTTTAATTTTCCTTAAGATTCTTCGGGATTATTAAAAATACCATACCATTTTTTAAATCCCTTAAAATCCCTTTAATTTATTGAAATCGATTGAAAAATCTTGGAGTCTTTTAAAATACAATCAAATATTTCAAATCCTTCGAAATTTTTTGATATCCCTTGAAATCTTTAGAATTCCTCGGAATCTTGAAAAATATCACAAAATCTTTCAAAGCCTTAAAAATCCTTCAATTTATTAAAATGTATTGAAAAATATTTGATGCCTTAAAATACCCCTAACTATTATAACTTCTTAAAAATCTTTTGATATCGCTTAAAATCTTTCTGTTCTCTTTAAGATTCATGAGAATCTTTAAAAATACCTCAACTCTTTGAAATCCTTCAAAATGCCTTTCAATCTGAAATCGATTAAAAAGTCTTGAAGATTTAAAACACCCTTGAATACAGTGACTCTTCTATAGCGCCCATTTTGGAGTTGAGTGACAACAGCAGACCCCGCACACCGCGCGCAACTCATGTTACACAAACACAGTAATACAAGAATCTGAATTTCAGTAGAAAAGGGCGGTGGACTTTCAGATGTAAACAAAGGATCTTTCGCCAGTTGAAAGTCAACTGATGATGATGACATTACTTTAAGGGAATAATTTTTTTTTTTAATGTGAGCATTGAATAAATTCTTCATTTATGCCCAATAAATCAAGTTGTTTTATCCTCCAAGTCGATGAGAGTCAGTTAATTATCATATTACTCGTATATCAGATACGAGACACAGCACTTAAGTTCCATTTCTGGTAGAAATTAAGTGCGACTTACTTAATTTAATGCAAAAATGAAATTCATCTACATTTAAAATTCATCATCCTGCATTACTGTGAACCTGTGGCGCGGCGTGAATTCTCGGAAGGGCTATAGAAGGGAGGGCTATTTAAGGGTTTCACTGTATTTCAAATTCTTTGAAGTCTGTTATTATCCCTTGAAATATTTGAAACCTCTTTAAGATTCCTCGGAATCTGTAAAAATACCATAAAATTTTTGTAATCCTTTAAAATCCCTTTAATTTATTGAAATTGACTTAAAAAACTTGCATTCTTTTAAAATACTATCAAATATTTCAAATACTTTGGAATCGTTTGATATCTCTTGAAAGCCCTTGGTTTCTTTATTAAATGTTTCCTATGACAATAGTATTTATTCCGAATTATAAAGAAAAATGTGCGTCATTAACTGGTATAAAAACGTCGAAGTAAGACAAGGAAGAAGCGATAAAAAGGTTCTATTAGAACGGTTTAAATCCATACTTTGGTTTCCTTTAGACACCATTGATCATTTTGGGTTCTTTTTGAACAATAGAGGTTCCTTTTTCTTGCACCTCATTTGGAACCAAAAATTGGTTTTAATAGAAACCCCACTTTTTTCTGTGCTTTTGCGTAAAAGATTATTGTATATCTGGTGTTGAGGTATAAGTTGATCACTCTTCAATAAATCCGCGTCTGATTTAAGTTTCAGAGATTCTGGATAAGGCATAATGTACGCGTAATTTTCCATTTATGTTAAACTCATACATCCTCTTCCTTGTCCGAGAGGTGGGTTGGGGGTGGCATAGCTCATAGCGGACTGATACTTTCGTAGGCAAAAGAGCCAAGGCGAACGCGGTTTAATCAAGGAAAAGAGACGGAGGTAGAGGAGGATGGTGTGGGTGCAGGAGGACGAGGATGAGGAGAAGGTAAAGGAGTTGTGGCGGAGGTACCTATATAGAGGTTGAGGTTGTAGCACGGTGGATCGATGTGTCGTCGCGTGTCCAGTCGTCGCAGGCGCTTGCGCTCTCGGACCTCAAGGACAAGATGGTTTCTGATTCGTCGACAAAAACGACAGTCCTCTGGCATTTGTCACTCCATGTCCCTCCCTTTTTGTCAATCTCTGGCACTCGTCCTGTGTCCTTGTCCTCTTCTGGTTTCAGTGACATCCGCTCTCCTGATGGTCACCGCCCTTTTTTGAGGGTGGGATTCCATGTTTTATATCTATAGAAAATGTGCAGAATTCCTGGAAATAAAACCAAGAATCCAACGCGCAAATTTTGGCAGCCACCATAAAGTGTTCCTACTGCAATTTGAAAAAAGATGAAAATTCTTCTAAAAAAAAAATAATAATAAAAAAAGAGCTTTTTTGAGCAAGAATAAAAAAGAGGAAAGAAAAATATGTTTGTGATGGTTTTGCTTTTTATCCTCACTTCATTCTCGGTTGTCAGGGAGCGAGCATGTGGTTTTGTTGCTGTTTATGCCTGTCAAATTTTTTTGTGTTGCTTTCGTTTTTTTTTTTTCAGGAATTCTGCACATTAACTTGTTACTTGATTACTGGCCGTTAAATAGGATTTTCATATCATTTAAATTTCTTAAATTTTAATTTATTTCTAGAATTCTACAGGGTGAATTTAGGTATATGTTTAAAGTCAAATTGTACATTTTAAAGGAAATGATATTTTAGACAATTTAAAGGTTTGATGAGATGCGAAAGTAGAATGAATCCCCGGAAATTGGTATTGTATTCTTTTTAACTGTTGAGAGTTCATTATCGAACATTGAAAATATCATAATAATTGCAGAGGATTTAAGTTGGCATCAACTTATACAAGTATCATCTATAATTCTTTTCAGAACAAATATTGACTTAGGGTTCATGCATGAACAAATTTTGAGCAATTTTAGCCCCTTCCCTCTCTCGTTGACAGCCATTGATTTGGTTATGCCCCCCCCCCCCTCCCTCTCCTGAAAGTATAACGTAGGCTTTATGTAAAACCCGATTTTATACGTTTATACTAATTTTTAAGTGTTTATAGCGCGAGTCAAGTTTTCAATGTGCCTATATTTTCTACACAACCGTGGTGAATTATAAAATTCGGTAATAAAGCAACAATTAAAATAAAAAAGTGATTTTCAGAATGAGGGTTAAAATGTGCCTAATTGAATTTTATGTGACATTTAATTCAGGAAGTATTGCATTTTTTAAATAATAAATGCTCAGTTTTAACCTAAAATGTAATAGTTCACCAGTTAATTTAAAAAAAGTTAAATTATCCAAAAAAATGAACTTTGATAAAAAAAAAGGTTATTTTATATCAAAAAGACAAATATTCAACAAAATACAAGAACTCTCAACCCGAAAATTGAATTTTCAACTAAACTATAGATTAGTTTTCAAAAGACGAATTTTTAACAAAATATTTCAATTTTAACAAAAAGTTGAATTTTTACTTAAAAAAAGAATAATTTTCGACCAAAAATGGAATAAGTAAATTTTCAATTACCAAAGTAATTGAAAAGAATTCTGAACAAAAAGTTGAATTTTCAAAACAGAAAAAAATAAACTTGTCACATGTTTAAGAAAGTAGTTCAACTTTAAAACCTAGTTGTTAACTTTTAAACCAAGAAGATGAATTTCTAAACCAAAGACTAATTTCATACCGAAAAAAACTAATTTATAACAAAATTCCAGAATCCTCAACCAAAAAGTTAAATTTTCAACTAAAAAATAAGAATTTTAAAATAAAAGAAAGGAAAAAATAGTTTAATTTTTGAGAAAATAGTATGCAAGTTTCAACCTAGTTGTTAAATTTATAATCTAACTAAAAAAGTTCGTAGTTAAGCTTTAAAATTTAGTTGTTAAAATTTTCAACCAACAAAATGAATTTTTTAACAAAAATGATTAATTTTCTACCGAACAATACGAATTCTTAAGAAAATTCAAGAATTCTCAATAAAAAAATTGAATTTTCAACAAAAAAAGGCGAATATAAAAAAAATTGACTATCAGAAAAACGAACTTTTAACAAAGTTCAAGAATTTCCAACCAAAAAGTTGAGCTTTTAAACAAAAAGATAAATTTTTTACCGAAAAAAACAACAGATTTCTGACAAAACTTGAGATTTCTCAATTAAAAAGTTGAATTTTCAACTAAAAAAGATTAATTTTTTACCAAAAAAGATGAATTTCTAACCAAATTTAAGAATTCCTAACCAAAAAATTGAATTTGTAAAGAAAGAGATTAATTTTCTACCCAACAAAAAAATATTTTTAAAGAAAAAAATTAAGTTACTGCCAACATAACGAATTTTTAACAAAATTCAAGAATTCTGAACGAATAAGTTGAATTTTTACATAAAAAATAAGAGAAAAAAAATAAGAAAGGATGTTTAGAACTCAGGTCTTAATTATAAGACTTTATTAATTCTTCAAAATTATCCTCTACTGCAGGGCTCACCAAAAGGCAGCCATTGGCTGCATTGGCTGCCAGTGGCAGTCAAAAGACTAGGTCAAACTGGCCCTAACAAATCTTGTCGTTCGACTGGTTTCTAGCCCTTCACGGTCATTATACCTCCCGCCGCGCCGGGCTTGAAAGACATTATCCTTTCCAAAAATGAAATACAATTAAAAAAAATATATCAGCGTTTGAATTAATAATATAAAAATAAATATAAACGTTTTATTGAATAATATTTATATATTTCACACAATTGATATAATGTATAATGATAAAATGTTTAGATGATATTATTCGAATTTCTTTAATAAATATTTATTGAAATAAGCTA
>NC_046664.1:26491602-26493554 GCF_010883055.1 Belonocnema kinseyi
TCTCTAAATATGAATCAGTGAAATTTCACAGATTGTGAGTGAAATTTCACTGATACAAATAGCCTCTCTACTGGAATTGTTTAAACTCTTAAATCGCCTATAATTAAACATTTTTGTATGAAAGCTTTGAAGTTTGAAAGCTTCTATTAAACAGTTGAACTAACGTCAAAGTAGCTTCAATCCGCTCTTCATTCACAAGCATGAAAATTTTTAATAAAAACAACACAAAATCTTTCCAGCAACTTAGGTAAATTATTTTTTTAATCTTTACTTAAAGTTTGTACAAGATAAAGGAGAACGATAAGAACGAAGAAAAAGGTTTTGGCGACAATCGTTTCTCTCTTTTTTTAAATGAATTTTCATTCAAAATTTTTCAAATTTTTCCTCCTTTTTAAAACTTTTATGACAGCTTCAATTTGCAGGTAAATTTGATTCACTTTCTCAATTAAAAATAAAATTGAAATTGGAAATTAAATGTATTGAAAATTCGAATAAAAAAGTTCAGAAACCCCGACGTGAACGACGACGAGACGTAATTTACCGTAACCGTAACCCTTCGCTCGATTCCTGGTAAACGAAGAAAAAAATGACAGAAAAAATTGGTGGCAGCCATGCACTTGTCGTGGCAGCCAACACCTGCTTGAAGTGGCGAGCCCTGCTCTACTGCTACTACAATAATGACAATCTTTAAACTTTTATGTCTTGCAATAGGATATGATGCTCCATATGATGAGATAGTTAATTGATCCATCGTACAGAATATATATTCTGTACATTAATTACTAAATTTTTCGAAAGCTGAAAGCAGGTAAAGAAATACAGGAATTGCAGAACTGATGTCTCAATTAAGACTTCTGAACATTTGCCGTATCAGGAAATTAATTAATGATCATTTGAATTGGAATTGGAATGGCTCTCCCAATGTTGAGTGAAATTTGCAGTATAGCTTGGGGTCAGTGGTCTTGGAATGCGGCATTGCTAATCGTTTGACCCTAGGCGATTATTAATAACCGGTAGCCAGTGGCCGATAACCTGACCTTATATCTGAAAGCGAGTTACACTCTAAGGCCTAAGCCTAGGATAGGCTGCTTCGTTACGCTTTGCTAACTGCAAGTTGGCGCATAAGCTTCTTTACAGAAACTTTCAACTATCAAGTTCATTCAAGGTTGCAGGGATCAGATATGGATGATCTATAGCCCATAGCTACCAGGTGTTAATCAATGAAAATACTGATATTGAAATTCCATTAATGATTCAGTAACTATATACCGCATGTAATGCTATGGTATTTATGCTAGAGTTATTTTGAACACAGAAAAAAACTGGGGTTTCCATTAGAAGCCATTTTTGGTTCCAAATGATCTGCAACCGAAATGAACTCCACTTGCTAAAACGGAACACAAAACGATAAATGAACTCTAAATGATACCTCAGTTGGTGTTCTAAAGGAACCCAATTGTAATTAAGCCTACTTATAAAGAACGTTTTTCTCACTATGCCTACTTGGACATTTTGTTTAATTAATAACATCATTTTTACCTTGAAGCGAACATATAATCGAACTCTGATGGACATAACTTAATAAAGATAACACAGGCCGACAAAATTTGACAAAGGTCCGGAACCAGAGACCAGACCTAATATACCCGAAGGTTTTTGCTGCGCTGAATCCGAATCCGACCTCAGAAAAATTCCATCACCCTCAGTTTTTGAGATATTGTAACCTAAAAGTGCAAAAAAACACCGTTTTTTGCTATATTTGACGTTACATAGCATCTTGAATAAATTTTTTTTTCAAAAACGGGCGAAAGCATCACAAAGGAGCACCCTTGCCCTCTGAAATCCATTTATCAGATTCAAGATAGCTTTTTTTTCATCGATATATCATTGATTGAAGTTAAGTATTTTCGCAGTTTCGTAACAACGTTAAAAAACCCTATATAGCATATGTG
>NC_046664.1:26493654-26512066 GCF_010883055.1 Belonocnema kinseyi
AAAAATTTTTTTGCGATGTTACGGGGCCTCGAACACATCAAAATAACGGGTTTTTGACCCTTTTAGGTTAGAATATCTCGAAAACTGAGGGTGATGGAATTTATCTGAGGTCAGATTCGGATTCAGCGCAGCAAAAACCTTCGGGTATAGTAGTTCTGGTCTCTGGTTCTGAGAATTGTTGGCCTGTGTAATTCAAGTAGAAAATATTAGCGCAATTAAAATAGATATAATGACTTGATGAATAGCATTTGCAGGTTATGTAGCAAAGTTGTCAACATGAAGGCATATTCATATGCAAGAAACTATTCAGCTCAAGTCATCAGTTGATGACTGTAAATCGATCCCTGACTTGCCAGCCCTTCTTTGCAAGCGGTTGGTTTGTGAATGCGCCTTCATGTTCTTTTCAAGGGTGCTCGCTAAAAGAACCCGCGTGGCTCTCTACAGGTATCTATTTGAACACAAGTTCTAAAAGATAATAAAATTTATTTGAGCCGCAACTTTTAGTAATCCCCCAGTTTTTCCTGTGTATGGGTTCTATATTTTTGAAACCTTATTGTTGAAAATGTGGCTTTGACAATTGTTATCGATTCTTGTGTAATTCCCGTGTGGAAATAATTCCTGGCAGACTGAAATTATTCTAGCACCACTACTGAATTATTCGTGGCTGTCTGTTCACACCGAATTAGATTGGCGCTATCTATACCTACTAGATAGAAAAATCCATCACGCAGTTCTATGTAGACCCACTAATGTCGCCTGCCAGAATTTCACGTCACATTAAAATAAAAATTCCGTCTAAAATCGAGCTTGACTCTAGAAAGTACTTCTATTTGGACTTTGAAAAAGAAGGTGTTATTTAAAAACTAATTAATAAAAGATAACAAATTACATTTATTGCAGTGCTCAAATCAAAGGAAATAGAAGAAAGAGATAAAATTGCCTGTGTTGTCAGTGCTGTCTCATAGTGCAGATTTGTAGATTTAATTCATCACTGAATATCGATTGATCTGACGCACTATACATTGTTTATTGGTAAACTATTGCATGAAAGACAAAGCTAATATAAAAAATTATTGCTGAATAAAGACATTTTATCGTTAGGTTTTCTAGGAAAGTAATTTTCCTTTTCGAATGACATGTATCCAGTACTCATCTAGATTAAAATGACATATTTCCTAACCTCAAATATTATGCAGTGCTACCAACAGCACTCATCTCTCATCATGCAATGCAATTTCAAAACTGCTACCAAAAAAGTTGGCAACAATGCCCGGAACAGGATTGCAAGAATCAGATGTTTTCCAGGCCACCATTCAGTGTGAATACTTTTCGTTTCCCGACCATGAGGTTCGAAGTTTTCCAGATCCTTTTTCGACGTAAGGGCGTTGGAATCAAGACCCAACCTAAAAACTGGATTTTCTCATTTTACTCCATAAATACTAGAATTACATATATTCTAGATTATCAGGGCTTCGTCCTCTTTTCAAGTAAATCTTTATTCGGAGTAGAACATTGGCTAATTCCAATAGTTTTTTTATAAGTTGTTTTTTTTATTCTAACCCCAGCATTTGAAAAAAAACGTCTCACATAAAAACTATTGAAATTAAGCAATTTTTCACCTCGAATAAAAATTTGATTCAATCCAGGAATAGGCCCTAATGATTTAAAAAATATGTAATTCTAATATTTATGGAGTAAAATGAGAATTCAATTTTGAGGTTGGCTCCTGTTTCCAAAACATTTACAATTGGCATTTTCTTTTTTATCAATGACATTTGGAAACATTCTATCAAAAAAGCACATACGAGCTATATTCCATTTTTCCTACAGAAATCTGGAATTTGTTGATATCCTCAATGTAGCTCATAGTGCTTTTATGTCAGGAATGATTTAATTATAAAAATAAGTATTAAATTTGCAATCTAGGCCGCATCCAGATCTACTAGATTTTACTAGATTCACTAGAACGCTCCAGTACCGATGTTGTAGATAGCGGCTTGTCGATTGGAGCGTTATATTTGCGCACTGCCCCAGCATAGTTTCTCGAGATAGCGCCAGTATAGACTGCCATTGGCGGATGCCTACGTTTTCCACTGCGCATGTGCCGAAAATGCTGGCTTATTCGGAATCAACAAATACTATGAATATCAATACGATAAATATTAAAAACATTTTTTATCCCTTTTTTAAAATAAATAAAATAAAATAATATAGAAATACGTAGATTCATAAAAAATTAATATTAACGTAATATTTCAAGTGTATATTAAATAATTTCAAATAGTACCATGAAGATTACCTTAAAAAGTGTCACATTTCATATATGTACTATATATTTATTTCAAGAATGACTAATGTCTATAATCTTAGTTGTATATTAAATTTTCCCTGGTGCAATATTATTGAATCCGCATTATAAAGTTGTAAAGTATACAAAATCTTGAAGTTTTCAAATACCTTTAAGTATTTCAAAATTTTGAAAATCTTTTGATATCCCGCATGATTTGTTTATATTCGAATAGTTTTATTTGGTTGTATACAGAAAAAATTGTTTGTTGATTTTACAACGAACAAACATTTTCGTAAGATTATTATATTATATTATATGGTGTTAAGAATTTACAATATATCAATGAATATTACAGTATTTTCCTAAAATGAAAAATCTTCTATCTATATTTGGGTTCAAAAAAATTTTGGCAAACAAATTTTTGGTTCCAAAGGAGCTGCAAAAAAAGAATCAATTGTTTCTAAAGGAACCCAAAGTTTGGATTTAAAACGTTCTAATAGAATTTTTTTGTCACTTCGGCCTTGTATCACTTCGAATATTTTACAAGTTAATGATGCAAATTTTATTTTATTATTTGGAATAAATAATATTTCACCGGGAAAAATTAAATAGAGAAACTCAGCGATTACAAGAGCAATCAAAATATTTCGAATAATTTGAAATAATTTATAGTACTTTAAAATTTTATGACTTTTCAATCGATTTCAATAATTTAAAAGTATTTCAAAGAATTTGGAAGATTTCATTGTATTCCGAGGAATCTCAAAGAGAATAAAAATATTGTAAGGGATATCAAAATATGGCAAAGAATTAAAAATAGTTAAAGGTATTTTAAGATTCCAAGGATTTTTAAATGAATATAAATAATTTGGGGTTTATTACAAATTCTTCGAAATACTTTGATGTCTCTTGTAAATCTTCGAAGTGAGTCAAGGCAGCAGTTACAAAAAGATTCTATTAGAACGGTTTAAATTCAAACTTTCGGTTCCTTTAGAAACCATTTGAGTTGCAAATTTGGGCACCCGCCGATGACCTTTTATTGCATAACATCGAACTATAAAGGAACCCTCAAAAAGAGTTCTTTTAGAGCCTAAGTTCTAAAGGATGCCAGCTTTTCCCTTAGCCGCAGCATTATTGAACTCCCAGTTTTTTTGTATTAATTTCGGGATAATGAAATTGTTGTCAGCTCATCATCATCGTCATCATCATCATCATCATCATCATCATCATCATCATCATCATCATCATCATCATCATCATCATCATCATCATCATCATCATCCTCATCATTATCATCATCATAGGTGCACTCTCAGCATTGTAGGAATGTGTTAAACGAATGTATGATTATTTGTTATAAAAGGATGATATTATTGGACGGGATTTCCCGGGAAGTTGAAATCTCTGGTCTTTTATGATATTTTTTTAGGAGACACTTGATACGGTCCGCCTACCATCCCCAGGATTGTGGACCTGAGAGGGCGTGGGGTGGGGCAACTGTCGCGTTTCCTAGGGGGTCGGAGTGAGAGGAGGTTAGGCATACTATAGAGACTTATCTCTCTTTCTCTCTTCGTGCTGTCGTCCTCGTCGAGTTGGAATGTCGTTTCTCGTCGCCGCTGCAGGGGGACATCAGACGACAATCCGGATTGGTTCTTCGAGGGGACAGAGGCGTGGTTAACCTCCATCGCGACTTTCGATAATTATCCATCCTGAAACCTTGCAATTCATTTTTTCTTATGAAACAAAAAATTGTTTTTTGTTCAATAATCACTACGTTTGACGTCTTTCGTTTCTAGGTAAATTGGTATTCTATCGCCTAAGCATAATATCAGTTTTTTTTTCTTATTCTGATGATCTGTTGATCTATTCCAATTATATCTGTTTTTACATATAAATAATAATTCGATGCTTTAGTAATTTTTCCAGAAATAATTGTTCGTATATTCCCTACCAAGTTTTGATAAATTTGCAAGGAAAGCGGGGCGAATTTTTTGTAAAAATAAGTTTTGGAACATTTCTGAACGATTTCGGTAAATTTGTTACGTATTTTGGGAATTCTCCCTGAAATGATTTGGAGAGAATTTCATAATGAATTTGATAAATTTTTTATGGTTTAGAGAATTTATTCTAAAGTAGTTTCGGGACAATTCCCTAGGGATTTTTTTATAATCTTGGGAGAAAAATAAACGTTTTAAAATATGTGATTGATGATTCATTAGTTAAGGTTAAACTAACAATCTGTTTAAAATTTAAAAAGAATCTTTTTGTTTGAAACTTTATATCTTTTTGGTTAAATTCAAACTTTTTAATTTTAAATTTAAATCTGTTATGGTGAAAATATATAAAATAGATTACATTTTTCAGATTCGCTCTTTTTATACATAAAATTTTAATGTTTGGCTGAAAGTTTCATTATATTCTTAAAATTTAATTATTTTGGTTAACGATCCATCATTTTAGTTGAAAATTCATCTGTATTGTTGAAATTTCAATTTTTTCAGTTGAAAATTCTTGTATTTTATTGCAAATTTGTCTTTTTGGTAGAAAATTTGATTTGAGTATGCTGATTGATCATTTTAAATTTGAAATTCATCAGTTTGGTAGATTTGACTATTTGGTTGAAAATTGATTTTTTTAGATAAAAATTTAATTTTGTTGAAATTTTACAATTTTTTAAAAATTGATAATGAACATTTTGTGGAGATAAAAATTAAGCTTTTTGATTGAAAATGCATTTTTCTTTGGTTCAAGATTCATCAATTCAGTTAAAAATTCAAATTCGTTCGTTGAAAATTGATATTTTTTAGTTTACAATTTAATTTTATTTGAACATTCTTTTTTTCAAATTGAAAATGAATCTTTTTTCCCAGTTGAGCATAAAACTTTTTTATTGAAAAGAATTTTCTTTGGTTGAAAATTTATTTTTTTTGCTAGTAAATTAATCTTCGTGGTTGAAAATGCATTTTTTTTTTGTTCAAGATTCATCAATTCAATTAAACATTGAAGTTCATTCGTTGAAAATTAATGATTTTTATTTAACAATTTAATTTGAAACTTGAACTACTTTATGCTTTGTTTGTATGGTAGAAGATTCATAATTTTAGTTAAAAATAATCTCTTTCGTTGTATAATGAACTCTTTTTGTTGAAAATTTACCATTTTTTAGTTGCAAATTCAGCAGATCGGATAATTTGAAATGACTGATTTCATCAGTGATTCAAATTGACTGATTTTTACTGATGAGTCAGTCATTGAATTAGCATCATTTAAATCAGTCAAAATTGACTCTGAATGATTCACTTTTGACTGATTCACATTTAGCATCTAAAAATTTTTTTTTATCTACAATTTGCATTTAGCATATTAAGTACAGAATATGCGGGCGGTATTGAATCTATCCCGTGCACAGATTTCCTGATCTGGCGCGGGGAGGTAATGAGACACAGGCCCCGATCGGGGCCTGATCTTCCCAGGTTAAACTTCAATCGTAATCGAGCAGCCACATTCGTACCCTATCGCCGTGCGTTTTATCTAGTATTTAGGGCTCCTAGGTCTGGGCCACATGGGGCCCACGTCAAGATTTCTGCATGGGGCTTTATCGTTCTTAAATAATACACTGTCTTTCTGGAATCTATGTAATTTCGATAATAATTTGCTCATGTGTGAAATCGCTACCGAAGATTTCAGTAAGAGCGAATTACTGCTGCGTGAACATCAAGAAGGTCACGATTTCATCAGCGATTGAAGCACGACGATTATTACGAGCGATTTGCGCGAAATCTTCGCTTGGGTTTCACCTAAGTATCTGTACCATCCAGAATATCGTCGTAACATGCAAATTTACAAGTACCTCGAGGAAATCTATCGCGATGATTAAATTTCAATGATAGTGATTAATGCTCAATTTTTAAAAAACACTAATTGCCATTTCATTAAAAAAAAAAATGTCTTACAATTTTCCGTCCGTGATATCGAGAATATTTTCCATATAAGCGATTTTATTAGATTTTCTAACAATAAGATTCACAAGAAATCTGTTCAGTACTATATGTTACAATTTCAACTGAAGAAATGAATTTTCAACCGAATTGTTCAAGTTTGAACAAAAAAGGTGAATTTTCAACAAAAAAAAGGAATAGTTCAATTCTCATTAAAAAAAATGCATTTTCAAAAAAAAAATTATTTAAATAATTCAAAATTACTTAAATCCTTAAAACCAAAGAAATTAACTTTTAACCAAAAGGTACATTTTTGAACAGGAAAATTAACTTTTGACTAAAATAATGAATCTTCAACTAAAAAACAAAAAAAAAATGAATTTTTAACCAAGAAGATTAATTTTTGACCAAAAAGATGAATTTTCGACAAAATACATCTTATATTGCCGATTAAAAAAAGATCAAATTTCTACGAAAACTGGAACAGTAGCATTTTTAGTTAAAAAATTACATTTGAACCATAAAAAAACGAATGTTAAAAAATCTAATTATGTATATTCCAACAAGAAAATACATTTTTAACTAAAAAGTTCATTTTTCAACCGAAAAGATCAATTTTGTACCTTAAAAAAAATTGTCTGTCTAGAAGACGAATTTTCAACTAAATACATGAATTGTTAACTTCAAAAAATTACACTTCGCATTTAAAAATAAAATAGCAATTAGATTTTTAGTTAAAAAAGTTAATTCCAAACCATCAAAATGCATTTACAAGAAACTAGTTCAATTTTAAACCAAAGAAACAAAAAAATGAATTTTTAACAAAATAGTTCAGCCCAAAAGATGACTTTTTAATCAAATAGCTTAATTTATTATACATGAAATAGTCCAATTAAAAGAGATGAAATAGATGAATCTTCAATTTAAAAAATTAATTTTTAACAAACATAGTTCAGCTTTCAATCAGGCAGTTAAATTTTGGACAAAATCAATATGGTTTTTAAATCAAAATAGTTACATTTTCAACAAAATACCTAAAAGTAGAATTTGTATCCAAACTGCAAATGTTATCTATGTTCGTAACGTTACATCCAGTGCCCCCCCCCCCCCTCTTGTTAGCAATCAGCCCTCCCACTCTTTGAAATTAATATAAAAGTTACTAAATTTTACTTAAGTATTTAATGGACGTTTCCTACGCAGCTGTACAAAATCCTGATTTTCATATTTGTATCACGTTTCCAAGTTCATTGTTAAAAATGTTTGGAAAATTCCGAAAAATGTAGAATACTAAACTGAAATTTATGAAAACGAAATTCAGTAAGTTTCATACTAGATTTACTACATATTTATTATCATTCAGAAACGGTATCTTAAAATTACAAAAAATTTTATAAAATTCCTAAATGGTGATTGAAGTATAAGTTATCATTACCGAAAGAAGTGCGCATTTGGAAGCTGCGCACTCCTCGCTTTTCGGCAACGTTCCAGTGAACAAAGCATGGTTGTGGTCATGGCCGGCAAAGCAATGCAAAAGGTTTTGTTCAATTATAAAAGTGCAGTAAACCTATTTTTCCGATATTGAATGATCCCAAGCGTGAAAGGGATTCGAAATTTGCACGAGAAGAAGAAACTGGAAAAAGTGTTGAAATCGCGAGTAAAGGCTCGGTTGATGAGCGAATTATCTTTGCAATAAAATATTTACAAGATACCGCGATCTTGCTCGTAAATGAATTTCTAAAAAGGTACATTAGGACTGCAAGTGACTAGTAGCGGATGCGTAAATTGATCGTAAATCCAGGTTTCAATTGAATGGTGAGACCGTTGTTTACTTCAAATGATGCCCTCTTGGCTAGATAGGTTATATCTGTAATTTTGCTTTGTTCCTTTGGTCATTAATTTTAATATAAATTTGCAGTAAATATTTTTCTTAAAAATTTAAACAATAGTAAGACTATTTACCTCACTTATATTTTCTTAATATTTATATTGTCAGGACAAAGATAGACTACATATTTTATATTAAAATTAATGAACCGAAAAATGTTTTCAATCCCTTGAAATTTTTATTAACACTATCTGAAATTTATTAATCGTAACCAAATTTTCTAAAACATGTGACTAAAGTTTTATGCAGTGACCGTTGCTGGAATTTATGTGACGGCTCAGAAAAATTTTTAAACGGTGTCTGCATAAAGCATTAACAGCAAAAACTGTGGGTTCAGTAATGTTGCAGCTCAAATAAAAGTTGGCATCCTTCAGAACTTACGTTCTAAAGGAACTGCGCCTATGCCAAAAACCATGGACTTATTCGAAATAAATAAATCCTTTAAATAATCATAGAGATAAGTATTGACAAATGTTTTTTATTATTTTTAAAAACGAATCGAATAATAGAAATGCCTAATTTCTGTAAAAAGTTTAATATTTTAACGTAATATTGCAACTGTATATTATATAATTTCAAAAAGTACCTTCTTAAAATACCCTGATTTATTGTAAATTCTTCGAAATCTTTTGATGTCCCTTGACATCTTTTTATTCTCTATAAGATTCCTCGGAATCTTTGAAAACACAATAAATTGTTTGCTATCCTTTGATATACCCTAAAGTCGTTTTGTTTTCTTAAAATTTCTCGGAATCTAGAAAAACACTAAAATCTTTAAAATCCTTCAAAATGTCTTTAATTTGAACTCTATTGAAAAATCCTTGGAGTCTTAAAATACCTTTAACTATTTAAAATTTTTTGAAATCTTTTGATATTCCCTAAAATTGTTTTATTCTTTTTAAGATTCCGCGGAATCTTTAAAAACATCATAATATCTTTAAAATCATCTTAAATGCGTTTACCCGTGTAGGAATCCAATCAGGGATCCGGCTGGGTCCCAGTCGGATAGCCCTGCTTTAAGCCGGGCGCTTGTCAGGAAATCCGGCCGGGATCCAGCTAAAAACGTTACGGTAAACTGGTCGGATCTCGGCTTTAATACCGGTTAAGTAATCCGGCCAAAAAGCTGTTAAGAAATGTTGCTTCAGGCGAGAAATTGGTAACTAGTTTTGTCTTTTAAGGCGCATCGTAAAGATTACGGTGCACTTTAAAAGTAAAATCAAGTGAACCAATTCTGGCAAGAAAATTTGAGTAAAATTTTATTCCCTGATGATAAAATCTCATAGCAATTTGGAAGCCACTTGGTGATTTAAGGTTAGGAAGGAAAAAAGTAAAAACTGTATACACAAGACTATATTTTAATTTAAAATAATAATTATTCGCGCACTAAGTAAGGGTTTCAAACTAATTACTAAAATAAGGTTGATTTTAACCAGGAGTCTCGATTTTATTTGCGAACTTCGAAGAGACGACGCGACATGAGTGCAAGGAGCATCCTCGTTCCAGGTGCGAAACTGAAAATTACTGAGTGTCTATCAGCCCCCTGCCTCGCCCGTGTATGTGTATGAGTAGTAGTTTTCTTATGATCCGGAGGGGAAATGTCGGTCAAACTAATCCAACAGATGGCGCCACAAGAAGTAGGTCTGTCTTTTACATTGAATTACATTAAGATAAAAGCAAAAATAATTAAAAACTTGATGCTGTTTGCAAATAAACAAAAAAAAATAGATGGAAAAATAAGAGTAACTATTACTAATTATCAAAAATACGTCATGAAAATATGTAGTTTAATATAAATAAAATTTAATTTTAAGATACATTTTGAAAGCAGTTCGAACTTTATATTTTTGTTATTCATATTTTGCTGCTATTATTGATTTTATTATTTGTTCTAGTTAAAAAAATTATTTATTGCTGAAATTATTAATGTAGCTAATGAAAAAATTAATAATATTTAAGACCTCAATGACAAAAATATTTAAACATATACATGATTATAATAATTAATAAAAATAATATTGCTTATATCCAATATAAATATAATAATAATTAAAATATGCAAGACTACAACTTAAGTTGCAAAGTAAAGAATCTTTGTAATTTTAAAATCTTAACAATTTCAAGTTTTGAAGGAAATATTTGTAAAAAGTGGTGATAATTGTAATTAAAATGTTCGAGGGAATCATTTGGTAAAAAGTTGCTTAATCTTGATAGCTTTTTACTCGCTGCATTCAGCCCCTAATAATTTTATTTAAAAATTTTAATTTAAACGAACTTTTGAATTAAATAGTTAATTATAATATAGCAAACCTCAATTCTAAAGTAAACATACTATAAGCTATTAAAATCTATAAAAAAACGTGCTGTACTCATGACGCACAGTTGGAGGAAATATACTTTTTTCATTCGAAAATATCCAGAGCCTTCAGTTTTCTTGCAATTTTGAATTTTTCTGTTTTACATTAAAGATCATTAAATTCTATAGATCATGATTCTCCGAACTTTTGTCTCCTCTATTTTTTTATTAATAACTTTTCCAGTCAAAGTATGAACAAAGTCTTATTATCGGTGAATTTTTTTGTTTGCTAAAAGTGCTTCCCATTAATGTAAAAATGACATTTAACAAAAATAATTTAAAAGTTTATAATAACCACTGCGATAAACAATTTTTGTGGTCAAATATTAGAATTTGAGATTTTTCAAATTATAGTTTCCTTCCATGGCTAGAACGACTTCAGGTATTCCTTAAAACAATAAATATTTAATAATATTTGATAAAATATAACAATTAAAATTTTTGTAAATAAATTAGATAAACTAATTTAAAATGTTGGCCCTTTCGCATAGAATTTTTTTTTGCACTGGAAATGTTTTAAGCTATTGGATGAATAACTGCTAGTCACAAAAATATTAGAAAAGTTAACAATAACCACTGTTATTAACAATTCTTGTGACAAAATATTTAAACTTAAGGTTTTATCAAATTTAAATTTTCTTTGATGGCCAAGTGGTGGGTTATTGTCACAAGATTTTGTATTGAGTGAATCTTAGCATGCAGTGTTATGATTCATTTCTTATTTATTATGATTAAAAACCCGAATTTTCCAAGTGAAACTGCCAACATAGGGAAATTTTTTATGTAAGTTGTTTATAAACATATAAGTTGTTATATTTCACGAAATATGATCAAAGATACATTTTTTGGAATATCCGTAGCCATTGTAGCGATTAAAGAAAATACAAATTTTTATAAAACCTTACATTTGGATATTTTATCACGAGAATTATTTGTAACAATGGTTATTCTTAACTTCTCAAATATTTTTGTGACTAGCAGTTATCTGTCTAACAGCTTAAAACATTTCCAGTGTAAAAAAAAATTCTATGTGAAAGGACCAAAATTTTGAATTTGTTTATCTAATGTGTTAACAAAAATTTAAATTGTTATATTTGAAATATTAAATTGTTATATCTGAAGTCGTTCTAGCCGTTGAAGGAAATAATAATTTGAAAAATCTCAAATTCTAATATTTTGCCAGAAGAATTTTTTATAACAATAGTTATTATAAACTTTTAAATTATTTTTGTTATTAAATCTCATTCCTACATGAATGTGAAGTTCTTTTGACAACAAACAAATTTTATTGATAATACTACTATTTGTTAATTTGTTTATCAAATTTGTTTGCAACAAATAAATGGAATGATAAGCAAATTATTTGTATTTTATGAGTCCCTAAACATTACTTCAAGACAAAATGTATTTCAAAATTAAATTTGATTCGTACTAAACTATATCTTTACATGACTTTTTCTTTTTTTTTAATAATTAGTAATAGTTACTCTTATTTTTTCATCTATTTTTTTTTCATTTGCAAACAGCATCAATTTTTTAATTATTTTTGCTTTTTCTTAAGGGCATGTGATACTTACAGTTTCCCCGGTTTTTTTTCCACAAAAATGAAAATTTGTAAAAACTGAATTCGGAGATGCTATAAAATATCATAACGGACGTCCCCGGACTTTTTTTTGAGGGATAATAACAAAAAAAATTTATTGTGCTAAATAAAAATTTTATGCATATGTATTATTTCGATGTCACGTCATTTTTCGTCTCTGCCTTTCCGATAATCTGGAAATGATTTATGAAATAAACTTTTCTGATTGTCTGCAAAAAGGGTTGGTTCCTGGAGATTAGTTACTATGTTTATTTGCAAGTCCAAAGTTTTCGGCCAAAAATATTGTGTAGTTTGGAAGTAACGCACAGGAGAATTGTAACATACATAACCTCCAAATGTATACACGTTGTTAGCAATATCAAAAAATTTTTTGAAAAAAAAACACAAATAAAGTTATTGATTATTCTAGAAAAAAAAGCCGTCGGAACCTAAAACTGGTAAAATCGATAATAATTCCTAAGCGCTATGCAAATTAATCAGATTTTGCTAAAATAAAACTTTTTTGAATTAAATAAAAAAAAAAGTGTGTGGGGACGTCCGTTAGCATGGTCGCTAACATGTCCCAAATTTTTAAGATTAAATATTGATTATTAAAGAAAAAAAGTCGTCGGAACCTAAAACTGGTAAAATCGACCATTTTCTAAGTATGACATGCCCTTAATGAAATTCAATAAAAAAGACAGACCTACTTTTTGTGGCGCCACCTGTTGGATTAGTTTAACCGACAATTCCCCTCCGGATCGTAAGAAAACAGAAAAGTGGGAGCGATGCATGGGTCTGGTGTCTATGCAGACGACAGACACAGCAGGCGCTATATATGGCGGTAAATTTGAAATTGTACAGGCTAAACATTGTCTTAATATAGAGAAGTTTATAAAAATGGTATCATTTCTGTTGTTGCACATATCAGAATAGATAACAGTTTAATTTAAAATGTTAAATTATTCGAAAAAAATTAATGTTTTTTTTTTTAAGAATTTAAAAAAGCTCTCTTTTGTTTCACTAATCTAATAAATGTTTCAATTATAATTTTCAAATAATAATTCATCTAGCATCCATAATTACGTCTTTAATAATATCACGGTTCTTAAATCATGTGTAATTTCTACAAAAACATTAACATGACCAGTGCCCAGTCGGCTCCCGATCATGGGATAGAACCAGGGTTGGCTCGGACAGTAACGGGCCTGCCTGGTTCCTGTCAATGAAACCCAGCCAGAGGTAGCCCGGCCGGGATCCGACCAGCAACCTTGTTGTATTAGGGCCAACCGAGGAAATTTCTACACGGGTAATTTGAAATTTATTGAAAAATCCTAGACGTTTTAAAATATCTTTAACTTTTTAAAATTCTTTGAAATCTTTTGATATACCCTAAAATCGTTTTATTATCGTTAAGATTCCTCAGGATCTTTAAAAACACCATTATATCTTTGAAATTTTTTTAAAAATCCTAGAAATCTTAAAATACCTTTAACTATTTAAAATTATTTGAAATATTTTGGTATACCCTAAAATCGTTTTATTCTCTTTAAGATTCCTTGGAATATTTACCAACACCATAAAATCTGTGAAATCCTTTCAAATGACTTCAATTTGAAATTGATAAAAAAATCTTTAAGTTTTAAAATACCCTTAAATATTTAAATTTCTTTGAAATATTTGGACATCCCTTGAAATCTCTTTAAAATTCCTCGGTATCTTTAAACATACTACGAAATCTTTGAAATCCATTAAAATCCTTCAATCTATTTATATCTATTGAAAAATCCTTGGAGTCTTAAAATACCTTGAACTATTTTAAATAATTTCAAATGAGTTTTAAAATTTCTTTAAATATTTTTAATTCTTTTAAATATTTTGATATCCCTCGAAATCTCTTAAAAATTCCTCGGAATCCTTGAAAAACCATGAAATCTTTAAAATCACAGGGACCACAGTCTTTATTCGTATTAAAATAGAGGAATAGAGGACTTTTTTTCAAAAATAGAGGACTTTTTTAGGGAATTTTTTTTACTGAAGAATAGCATAAATACAGAAATCAAATTAGAACAACGACAGAGGGAAACAATTTATAATCTTCGAATGAACGTATATACATGACTATTTACATCAGAAACTAATAAGCCTACACGAGTAAAGTCAGTAGAAAATAAGATATCTTTGAATAAATGTTCTATTTATAAACTTTAAAAAATAATGAAACTATGTAAACTCTTTAAATAATGAGCTAAGTGAGTTGCAACTTAAATACTCGTAAATCACAGTCTCCTAGAAGTCTTTTTATACTTATTGGATTGCGTTAATCGGATCTTACGCCTTTTTGATTGAGTTCACGCATCCTAAACTTGCGGTTCTAAAAATTTCAATGTTACTTGCCTTATTGAATTAGCATCAGTTCTACGTAAGCAGTTTACAGCCATGTCATTAAATATGAAAGTTTTAGAGTTTGCAGCTACAAATAAAAAACATATTATTAATAAAAATGAATACTCTAACGAGCCTTTTCTAAATTTTAATAGCGCATTACGGCTTCATAGTTTATTAAACTAGTATCACATTGAATACTAAAGAAAATATTGTTACTGTAAATTACCAAGTAATTATCTATCCTTTTATTTAAAAAAAATATGATATTTTTCTTCTTCTCCAGAGCGGAAGATGGTATTAACTCTTAAAGGTTTCCATGGGGTCGTTAGTGCCCTGACGCTTTATATTGAAAGTTACGAAGTTCGTTCTTCTTCAGTTTTTAATTTTTTTTTCAATGTCTTAAAATTAAAAAATCATTTAACAAGTAAAATTATCTTCTAACAAGACACTTAAGGGAAAGCCCAACAAAATTTTACCACAAAATATTAAAAAGCTTCTACGCAATACAAAATTACGGCTGGGTTTCTGGCATTTTGTTATAGCCTATCTACCTTTTGTCGTTTTTATTTTCCTTTATCCCGAAGTTTTTCTAGATTGCGAATTCATTTTTTTAGAACTATATGTTTGACATTTCTCTTCACAATCAAATTCAACTCATCTTGCATAGATTCGCCATCAAGTGTGGCATTTTTGAAATCCTCTTCTGCTTATTTTTAATTACCCTCTAATTTTTTAATTTTGTTTTGTTTTTGTACACTTTCTAACAGTGCTTTTTAAAATTAAAATTTGAAAAAGTGATCAAATTATGAATTTCCTTCACTCTGATATGATCCTGATGTTCAATTTTTGGTTTTGATAAGTAATATACAATTTTATATTTTAAATTTAAGTTTTTGTCTAAACATGGAGAAAAAATTTCCAAAATAGAGGAAATAGAGAATATTCATCTAAATCTTTCAAATCGCTGTAAAATTCCTTGGAATATTTGAAAATACAAAAAAAATCTTCTAATTCTTTTCAAATTCCTTTAAATTATTGAAATCGATTATGTCTTAGCTTCTTCATGAAATATTTCTCAGTGCAATATTATTTATTCCGAATAATAAAGTAAAATTTGCATCATTAGCTTGTAAAATATTCGAAGTGATTCAAGCTCGAAGTGACAAAAAGTTTTTATTAGAACATTTTAAATCCATACTCTGGGCTCCTTTAGAAACAATTTATAATTTTGGGTTCCTTTCCAGCAAGAGAGGTTCTTTTTTGTCGCAACTCCTTTGGTACAAAAAATTGGCTCTAATAGAAATCCTAGTTTTTTGTATCTTAGTCACACGTCTTCAAAAATTTCGATTCAGAAAAGTCTAACAGTCCGGATAATCTTTACATTAAATTATGTAACACTATGAATTTCGCAAGATATGCGTAAAATCACGAATTCGAAATTTGTCCGACCAGCTGATTGCCACTTTCTCCTACATGCAAGTTTAGGCCCTTTTCCCATCATCCAGGAATCGTTCAGAGGTCCTTGTGCGAATTCCTGTGGGTTCTTCTGGTTTGTTCCAGCTTCTCATGGGAACCCACATCACTATTGAATGACTAGGCCTTTACTCCTTTTCGAATACATGCATCCAATTCCATGTAGAGACTTGGCCTTCGTCGTTGATTTGGAGATTAGAGCTAGTGAAAAAAGTCTCAAAAACGAACCGACAGGGCTCGCATGAAAGAGAAAAATCGTCTCGCGGTAAAAAACGAAAACGTTCCTATAGCTATATAGCCACACGCGAGAATAATAATTCTCCTTTTCTAGAAATCTGGTGGATCCAAAAACCGTCGAGTGAGTCAATGGAGTCTATTGAGGATGTTGAAAAAAAAGCTCTAAAAGAAGGAAGTTACCACTTTCTTAAATGTCTTTAACAGAAAGTGGAACTCTGTAATACTTAACATCACCCTTTTTAACTTGACTCTCTTTTTCTGCCAGTTAGGGTGGCCACAAAAGTAAATTTTCAACATTTTATGACTTTTACCTGATTTTTTCCTGAACAATTGTTCAAATTGTTTCAAATAAAAAAATTAAACTTCTACCATAAGCAGTGGCATTTTTAATAAAATAATAAACTTTTTCAGATAGTTGAATGTCGAAAAAAAAACAGTTGAATTTTTTACCAAAAAAGATGACTTCAATAAAATACTGGAATTAAAAAAAAATTAAATTGACAAAAAAAGAGTTGAATTATTAATCAAAAACTAGGAAGAAAAAAAGTTGATTCAAATTGTTCAAAATTCAAGACAAAAGACGAATTTTCTGTAAAAGAGTAATATTTTCAATTTGTAAATATGAATATTTAATAAAAAAGTTAATGTTCAATCGACAAGTTGCTTTTAACCAAAATATACGATTTGTAAACCAAGAAGATTAGTTTCTTTCCTAAAATGAAAAAAAAAACAACTAAAAAGATCAATTTTAAAACAAAAATTGAAATTTTCAGTTTCAAAAATAAATAATATTTAACACAAAAACAAATTTTAAAGAAAATAGTTCAATCTTGAGCGAAAATAAATATAAATTTCTTACAAAGGAATTCAACTTTCAACCGAGTAATTGAATTTTCAATTTGAAAAATCAATTTTCAACTAATAATGGCAGCTGTATTTTCAGTTTAAAAACTTCATTTTTACCAAAATAAAAATGAGTTAACAACAAAATAGTTGAACTTTTCACCAATGAGATGAATTTTAAATTAAAAAATATAATAAATGAATAATATTTTTAATAAAAAATTAACAATATATTTTTAATCTAAAAATATAATTTTCAACAAATATAGATTTTTCAGTCAATAAAGAAAAATAATTGATCTAAATTATTGAAAGATCAAAACAAAAGTCGAATTTTCTGTAAAACAGTGAAATTTTCTACCCAAAAATGTGAATGCTCAAGATAAAAGTTAATTGTCAACCAAAAAGTTGCATATTTAACCCAAAAAGAGGAAGTCTCTTTAAAGCAAAAGCGATTTTTTAACAAAATAGTTCAATCCTTAATAAAATAGATTTTAAGTAAGTAGTTCAACTTTTAACCAAGTAGTTGAATCCTTAACTAAAAACGATCAACATATAAACAAACACGAAATGGTTACATTTTCAGTTAAAAACTTACTTTAAATATTAAAAAACAAAGCTCCAGCAAAATAGTTAAATGTTCAGATAAATTTTTTTTTAACAAAGGAGTTAAACTTTTACCAAAGTAGCGGAATTGATATTAAAAGAATCCATTTGCAACAAAAAATGGAATAGTTACATTGCCAGATAAAAAAATTAATTTGAATTTTTAAAAAAGTGTTTAACAGAGGAGTTTAAATTTCAACCAACTAGATGAATTTTCCACTAAAATGATAAATGTTTAAGTGGAATATTTCAGTTTTAAGTCTGAAAAATTAATTTTCAACAAAAAGGGAAAACTAGTTTAGAACGAAAAATAATTTTTGACTAAAATTATGAATCAACAACAGAGAAATAATTGTTCAACAATATTATTGAACAATATTTTTTTACTGAAAAAATGAGTTCTCAATGAATAATGTAATGGTAGATATTTTAACGAAAAAAGTAAAAAAAGATTTTAATTTGAAATAAAAAACTTGAATTCAACCAAACAAGATGAATTTGAACAAAAGTTGAATCTTCAATCAAAGAAGAATAATTTTCATCGAAACAATTGCATTTTTAATAAAAAAAAGATGAAATTTCCTTCAAAAGAGATGAATTTGGAAACCAAAAATACAAATTTTCAAATAAATAGATGAATTTTCCACCAATGAAGATTACAGTTAAATTTTTACGAGGATAGTTCAATAAGTCCTTAGAATGAAGTATAAAAACAAATTTTTTTGGGTAAATTTTTTTTTTATTTTTCAACATAATCTCCTTGGAGCTCTATACACTTGGTCAATCGCTTTTCAAGTTTTTTTAATCCTTCAGAAAA
>NC_046664.1:26512166-26518312 GCF_010883055.1 Belonocnema kinseyi
AATGTTTGATTACCGCTCTGAACTCGTTTTTTTCCATTTTTCTTAACGAACAATTTTTTTTTCAATTGGTTATAAAAACACGTAAACTCAGAAGATGTGAACAGATGATTTGGAGCGATTCGCGCGCCATCTGTTGGTCATTCTAAGGACTTATTGAACTACCCTCGTAACTCCAAAATATGAATTTTTAACTTAAAAGTCAATTTTCTACCAAAATAGTTGAATTTTCAACCCAAAAAGAGACATTTTCTACAAAACAATAAGGTCAGCAATCAAATTAAAAAAATTAGTGATGCATCTGATGAAATGTAACAGCTTTCTTTGCAATAAGCGACAGGTCTTTCTTTGCTGTCCGCGCTCATAGTACTTACCGGCGTATCTTTCCTACATAAATTCATTATTTTCGAGGTTTCCTTCTTCCGATTCCTAATTAAGATGGATGAAACATATAATATTTTCAGTCTAAGTATGATTCTTCAAAAAAGAGAAAAAACAGTTCAGTGGTTGCGACAAATCGAACTCATTTGAACTGAACGATTTTGCTCAAAACACAAGAAGAAGATGACTCTTTTGGAATCTGAAATGACTTGCGGCCAATTCTTGTGTCATAAAGCAGGCAAGTGCCGTCCTACTAATACCGTTGCGGAAAATGCGTGGTTTGAGTGGTGCCACATTTCCGCAGCGGCCTGTATGCTCATTTCACACTGTTTTTCTATAGGGTTAAATTTTGAACAAACGATCCGGAAAGGCAGCATCGTAAACGGTCAGTCGATTTCGCGGGAAACTGTTGCAGACCGCTTCTCTTTTTGTAGGAAGATCTGCATTGTTGCTCTTGACAGTACATTCGAAGAGGAAGGTCGCATCCGAGGTGTTGAAGTAGTCGAAATAGATGAGTGCAAGAACGGCCGTCGAAAATACGAGCAAGGGCGTGTAGGGGAAGGATCATGGATTCTCGGAATGATCCACAGAGGACATCTCTACAGCTATCGGTTGGAAATCTGTCCCAAAAATAAGAGAGATCAGGCTACTTTAATATCATTGATAAAAAAGCACGCAGCGGAAAGGACGGAGATCCACACCGATTGTTGGAAGGGTTATATTAACCTCGAAGATCATGGTTTCGTCCACCAAACTGAGAATCACTCCGAGGAGTTCGTGAATCGCGATACCGGAGCGCACACTCAAAACGTCGAGTCCCCTTGGGGGTGGATGCGACGATTTCTCTCACGAGGAGGAGCGCATAAGAGCAATCTCGCAGAACATCTCTGTGAATTTCTGTGGCTACGAAGGCTCAAGAAAATAAATGCTGATTCGTTTAAGGAACTAATCGCGAATATTAAATTCTGTTAACTTGGCCACTGAATTTAAACAGAATTTTTAATTGAAATAAATTCAAATATATTATATAATAATAAAATCACAAAAAGAAAATAAGATCAATGAAAAAGACAAAAGAATATGCTCTTCAAAGTACTCCAACCTTCCCGCGGTGAAGAGCGTGATGAGGTGCCAAGCCGAAACCAATGAAGATATGAGGAAAAAAGAAGATTAAATGTACAGGTAGGTGTTTGACCAATATTATATCTGTAACCAGTGACAGGGGTGCTTTGCCGCCCACCACAAGACGTTGGAAAGCGATAGGGGTTTGAACAACATTATTTCTGTAGCCAGGCAGAGGGGTGCCTTCCCGCCCCCCGGGCCTCGGGAAAGGGGTACGAGTTTAAACAACATTATTCCTTTAAACAGTCACATGAGTGCCTTCCCGCCACCCACGGGATTTGGTAAAGGGGTAGGGGTTTGACCAACTTTATTTCTGCGACCAGTCACAGGGGTGCCATCCCGCTCTCATTGGACCTGTGAAAGTGGTAAGGGTTTGACCAACATTATTTCTGTGACCAATCACAGGGGTGCCTTCCCGCTCTCCACGAAAAGCTGGAAATGGGTAGGGGAAAATGGTAGGGATTTGACCAGCATTCGGACATTCGAGCTATCGGCCGTTCTGTGTTCAACTCCCCGCGGAGGGAAGTGTGCAGATTTTTTTTCAGAAAAATTCAATTAGTAAATGTAAAACATTTATGTTTCATCTAGTCAGAAGGGACGCTAAGTATTTTCTGTTATTTAATGAGTTAACCTGATCGATAGTATTGATTGATATTTTCACCAAGTATGGAATGGCATCTACACTGATCGATAGTAATTACCTCTGATGATAATACAGATTCCTCTAAATTATTCGTATCACAAAATGTAACACCTGGCTTGAGATAGCTTATATTTCTGAAAAAAGATGTTTCTTCCGATCTCTCTTCTAGCTTAATTGTAAAAGCGCCACACCGACAATCGGAAGTTCTGTGGTTCGATTTCCAGTTGAGCGAAGTAAGAAGGTCTTTTTAAGAAAAAATTAATTAAAAAATATATATTTGTTGCAAATGATAGCACAAAAGTTATAAATACGAAATGTGATACACCAGCTGACGGACGAGAATCCGTACGACTAGATGACTATTAGTATTGAGTACCCAATGAACCTTATTGATTAAACCAGTGATGGAATTCCACTGAGTGAATAAGTTACATCTTACTGATCGTCAGTAACACTTCTCGCTGTTTCAAACAGTACAATTTCACTGGTTAATTTTGAAAGAGTATCAAAATGGCAATGTTTGGTCCTCTAATAACACTATAATTAAGAAAAATAACTCTGAAGTAGGGATGGAACAAGATTACCAGAGTTGGGAGAAAAAAAAGAAAGTGAAAGTGAGAAGTTGGAGATAAGCACATCCCACAATGCCGACGCTCGAGCCTGCAGGAATCTTAAGTTACAGCAATAACAGCAAGGTTATTCCGAGTCGTAGGTCTCGGGAATCTAAATGTTGCACTTGAAGACTTGAAGTTAAAGGAGGTCCTCATACAGCTTAAATTTGTAAAAGATAGATAGATAGTAATTAAATGAGAACCCCTGGTACGAAGGTAGTAACGCCCACGCCATGCATCAAGCATGACGTAGATAGGTAATGCTGCTGCAGATGAAGAAGATGGTCCTCGGAGATATACCCTCCGTTTCTACCTTAGTTAGGGTCAGCTATCTCGCGCGACCCATCTCCGCCTATCCAATCACACACTGCACCCCGCGTATGGCGTATGGCACGCAAGCGATAATACATGGTGTCCCAATTATCAAGCAACACGACATGGCCATATTTGCCATACTTGCCATATTTGCACACTTGCCATATCGTGAGACTGAGCCAAGAGTATTTTCAGCTCCTCCTGGTAATCTTTCTTTAACAACCGGACACCCACTGTGCCAACATATAACATATAACGCATCTTATAGGCTCTAACTATATTCTAGAATCATCGAGACTCCATAAAATGAGAAAAAGTGTCTAGTGGGGTAATAAACACAAATCGTGAGCCACCTATGGGATTACATATTTTCTGATTCACGAGGGAAACCTGCGCCCTTCAAAATTTTGTTTGCTCTCTTGAAATTACCCAGTTGAATCTCACTGGTGGATATAGCCAGAAGTGTGTCACGGTCGATCAGTGCGGTTTCACGGGTTGATTCAGTGAATTTTCGTCATTAGTTTAATCAATTAGGACGACTGGTTTATTCATTAAGGTTCACTGGTTTAATCAGTTAGACTCGCTGGTTTAATCAGTGGTTAAAGTAAAGCTAAAAGTGACGTATCCCAAAATTCTATCAAAACAAGGAAAACAGAGTCCTTTTTTCTGTATGAAACACTTTAAGTTTCCAAGATTTCAAATATTTGATCAAAGAGATGAATTTTTAAGCCAAATTTGATTTTTGTAGATTTATGTTTTTAAAATTTTCTTCCTAAATTAATTCTTTATCAAAAATATGAATTTCCAACAAAAAAAGTTAAACTTTTAACCAAATAGTTACATTTTCAAACCAAAAAGACGAATGTTTGGAAGATTGTTAAATTTCCTGCAAAAAGGTTTATTGAATCAAAATCTTTTTATCTCCCTTGAAACGGATTTGAAATTCCTAAGAATTTTTGAAAATGTCATAAAATCTTTGAAATCTTTTAAAATCCCTTTAATTTATTAAAGTCGATTGAAGAATCTTAGAGTTTTAAAATACCCTGAAATATTTCAAATTCTTTGATATTTTTGGATATCTCTTGAAATATATAAAATCTCCTTAAAATTTCTCAGAATCTTTAAAAATACCACAAAATGTTTAAAATCCTTTGAAATCCTTTGATTTATTAAAATCGTGGAGTTTTAAAAAAGAACCTCAAATAGTTCAAATTATTTTCAATTTTTTCATATCCCTTGAAATCTTCTAAATCTCTTTAAAATGTATTGGAATCTTCAAAAATACCATGCCATCTTTGAAATCCTTTAAAGTGTCTCTAAATCATTGAAATCGATGAAAAAAATATTAGACTTTTAAAATACCCTAAAATATTTCAAATTCTATGCATTTTTCATTCAAAAGGACGAATTTTGATTGAAAAAATGGTATTCTTGACCAAAAAAGACTATACTTTATCGATGTGGTTGTTTTTTCAACATAAAAAAGTGAATTTTCATCAAAATACATGAATTTTTCACTAAGTAGTTACATTTTAAACTTAGAAGGTATAAAGTTCTAATTAAGTGAATCTGAAAAAAAATTGAACAAAGTAGTTCAGCCAAGTAGTTGAGTTTTGAATCAAAATAGATAACTTCTAAACAAATAGTTTAATTTTCAACCAAAACGATGGATTTTTCCACAGAGAAGATTAATGTTTTAACAAGAAACATGACTTTTCTATAATAAAAGACGAATTTTTAATAAGTTGAATTAAACAACAGAGACGAGTTTTTAACAAAATAGATGAATTTTTAAATTAAAAGATAAATTTTCAACAAAAGAGTTATTAAATAAAAAGTTCATTTTCTTGCAAAATACTATAATATTCTCCAAATAGTTAATTTTTTGTAAAAAAAGTTTAATTTTTAACCAAATATTTGAATTTTCAACCAAAAATATGAATTTGCAAGAAAAGTTAATTTTCAATCAAATTGTTGAACTTTCAAGACACAAGGATGCAAATTTCTATAAAACAGTTTAATTTTCAACTTGAAAATATGAATTTTCAACTTGAATTATGAATCTTTAATAAAAGAACAAAAAAGAATTTTTCAGAATGTAGATCAAATTAGTAGTTAAATTTGTGACTAATGAAGATCAATTATGAAGAAAAACTGTAATAATTGATACTGTTCTCCAAAAAAAATTTAATTTGAAATAAAAAACAGTTGAGTTCAAACAAAAAAGTCGAATTTTCAAGAAAAAAATTGAATCCTGATCGAAAAAGCAGATTAATTTTGGACCAAACAGTTGCATTTTTAATCAAAAAGGATTATTCAATGCAACCAAAATGATTAATTTTCTAAAAATTGAATTTTTAACTGGAAAGTCCGGGTTCAACGCCGGCTCTCAGATTTTTTTCCAATTTCTTGTTTCGTTCAATTTTTTTTTGATTGAACTGACTACTAGATTTATTTATATAAAGCCTATTGATTTCGAAGAATTTTTTTATATGCAAAAATAGTTTTTTTCAACCTCTCTCTTTTCCAAGGCGAATATTTCAAGAATTGGTCAGTACCACGAAATTCTGAAAAAACTCTAATTCAATATGCAATTTTTGTTTAAAAACATCATTTTTTACTCTAATTTGAAGGTATTTATATTATCACAATAAGAGAAAACGTTTTTTTATTTATAATGTATTTTTATATTATTTCATTTTACTATTTCCATATATATTTTTTAAAATTTTATTTTTATCTCATGTGCAAAGTATCCAATTGAATAAACCTTTACAAAAATAGTTGTATTCAAAGAATAGTATCTTGCACTCTCTTAATCAAAATCAGTGACATATCACTAAGAATCAGTGACACATTCCGAATTATTTAACCCAGTGAATAATCAGTGACACTTTTTGCTGATTGAGTTCAGTCAAACACTTCTCACTGATTCGAAAATATTGGGCATAATAAATTCTTTTTATTTATGGTTTTTGTTGATGATAAATACCAATAACTTCTCTCTATTGTTTATGGATATTTAATGTGTTATGCTAATATTTTTAGAAGAATATAAAAAAATTAATAATAAATTA
>NC_046664.1:26518412-26523163 GCF_010883055.1 Belonocnema kinseyi
TCAAAACATATTTAATCAAAAACTAAGTACTTTATGAGACACTATATTGGAACGAACAGATTTGTTAAAACTGTTGTCTTACATATTGTCGACTTTTCTCCTATAAGTAGTAACGAACTTTCTGATCAGCCTTTGAAGAGAGTAGGAAGTCTAATTTCGATTAGTAAAATTTGATTTGCTAAATGTTAATCTCCACTGATAATGAAATAATCAATGAATGAAATTAGTGAAATTTTCACTTTTGATTGTAAATAAAAATTTAACAATTCGTCGAACGGAAAAAATTATCTCCCTAAGGTTTCTCCTAACTTAAAATTTTATTTCAATTAAATAAATGATTTCATTGTCATTAATTTAAATTTTCTAACCCAAATAAGATTCAATTTAGCATTGATTTACCTAGAAGTTTCATTTTACCCTTTTTAAAATTAAAAATGTGATTTTTGAGAAAATCTTATGTAATTTTTTTATAATACTACGCAAATTTTCAAACAAAACTTTTATTCCAGAAGCACATTTGTTTTAATTATTGTTATGTTAAGTTTGAGAAATAATTAAAAAAAAATTTGAACGTAAAAAATTTTTTTCTTTAATCACAATATTTTATTATATTATTTTTAATTCATAAATAATATTGATTAAAAATAAATTATTGCAATTGGTTGAATTTGTTAATTTTCTAGTTTGGATATTTTATAATTCGGCAATTTTCTGTTGGGAATTTTCAAATTCGATAATATTATAAACTGTTCGGTTTATTATTTGGGAATTTTTCAATTCAAGAATTCTACAGCATCGGGAGTTTTATTTCTCGGGATTTTTTTGTTGTCTCGGAATTTTATTATAAGAAAATTTTCCAAATCGGAATTTTAAATTTCAATATTTGACTAAATTTTCAATAATTTGTATATTTTTTAAGATTTAGAAATAGAGTTTTGAAGCTTTTAGAGAATTTTTGAAGGTTTCAAAACAAAATTTCGTAAGATTCTTAGGAAAATTTTTAATAAAATAAATGACAATTTTTTTTAGGAAACTTACATTGTCGTGAATTTTATTTTTCAAAATTCGTTGTTCTCCTACTTCACTCTCGCGTTTGATTTTCTCTTTTTATATTATATTTTCTATCTTATATACAATCATAAATGAACTTATATACGTCGTAGTTAGTAATATCACGCACTTGAATGTGTGTAATAGGCATACAACTCTGTTCGATCACCCCAACTTTCACGCACAAACGATAAGGGGGAGGGGCATGAGTCCTCATTATCTGATTATTAATAGCTTCCATGGTTTATATTAATGACGCAAGCGTCTACTTCTTATTATATTTCCAATGGGTACAGCCATTCTTTCCTCACATCTCACAAAAATTTATCTGATTTTTGGCTCAGGTCGCGTGACTCCTGATGAGACAAATGTAATCCCAAAGGAAAAAAGAAGTGGTCTTGATTCCTGATATATTTTAAGCTTTAAGAAAGGATGAATATTATTCTTTTACCTTTATATTTAGGATCATTTTTGTAAGTAGATATGATAAAGCATTTTCTAATCCAGTCTTTAAAAAGTAATTATTGAATAAATAATTAATAATAATTATTAACGATAATAATTATTATTACTTAATAAATTAAGTTTTACAAGTAAAGTTTTACCAGGAACATTAAATTGTAAGGGTAATGGTACCTGTACGGGTAACGGTAATGGTACCAGTAACAGTCACAGTAACGGTTTTCTTTTTTTTTTGTAGTAGCAGGGGAAATCTTGCATAAGACACCCATTCTAGCAATCATCGATCTGAGTAGGCAATTCTCATGTAACGGAAACGCAACGGTCACAGTACCGGTAACGGCCACGGTAGCGTTAACGGTAATGTCACAGGTAGTAGTATAGGTAATGGCCACGGCAACAGCACAGGTAGCGGAAACTGTAACGGGAACGGCAATGATACTGAGACTGGCATAGATAACAGTAACGGTAACGCTAATGGTAACGGCAATAGTAGTGGTAACGGCAATGGCAACGAGAACGGTAGCGACAACGGCAACGGTTACGGTAACGGTAACATTATAGGCAATGGAATCGGTATAGGTAACGGTAGCCGTGACGGAATAGGTACCGGTAACGGTCACTGTCAAGGTCACATAAAAGATAACGGTAACGAAAACGGCAACGGTAAAGATATGGATAACGTATATATAACGATAACGATATCAGTACCGGCAGCGGTCACGATAACGGCAACGGGGACGATAAAGAGAAAAGTAGCGGTAACAGAACTGTAACGGTAAAGAGAACGGTAACTCTGAAGAGAATGTTTACCGTAAAGAGACCGGTAACGGTAACAGTAGATCAAATTAGATGTTAACGTGATTTCCTTAAATAATTTATAATTGTTTTTATCCATTTTCTCTTAAAATAAAGTTAGAAAAAAGCGGTTTTTTTCACATTTTTTATCTTATTTTCATCTCTTTAGTTAAAGCGAGGCAAAAATCAATTAGATTTAACATTATTAATTGTTTAAACAATTAATTATTATTTAGAATAATATTATTTTAAAATATTACTAGAAAGTTGCAGTCCTTCAAACAAATTTGCACTTTTTATCTTCCTTTCAATTAAAGTGAGGTAGTTATTAATTTTATTTTGCAAAGCCAATTGTTTAAACAATTTATAATTATATTTAATAATATTATCTTTGAATAATGGAAGAAAGTTGTTTTTTCTGAAACTTTTGAATTTTTGTCCCCTGTTAATGCAGAGTATACTAATAATTAATGTGATTCAATTGTTGAAACAAATTATTATTTTTTATAATAACATTATCTTAAAATATTGCTTACAAGTTGCAGTCTTTTAAAAAAATTTGCACTTTTTTCTTCCTTTCAATGACAGTGAGGTAGTAATTAATTTTATTTAGCAAAGCCAATTGTTTAAACAATTTATAATTATATTTAATAATATTATCTTTAAATAATGGCAGAAGATTGTGATTTTTTCTAAAACTTTCGAATGTTTGTCCACTTTTAATGCAGAGTGTACTCATAATTAATGTGATTCAACAGACATAATTGTTGAAACAAATTATTATTTTTTATAACTATCTTTTTCAATAGTTATGCTTTTTCCGCCTGTCAATCGTAAACACTTGTGTTTTTCTAAGAATAAATGTTCCAGTTGATGAATTTCAGGAGTAATAATTTTATTTTACCATTTTGAGTAATTATTTAAACATTTTTCATTGATTGAAACCATTTTTTCCTCGTGTATCATAAAATTGATAATTTTCTGAGATTAATAAAACAATTTAAAATTGTTAAAATTATTGTTTTTTTAAGATTTCTGACAAATGTTTAAACAATTTTCATTTCCTTAAAATTTTTTTTTCATTCTATAAATCGTGCAAAATTATTCTCTTTTGGAAAGAAATGTCAGAAGTAGAGAATTTTGAGAGGCACATTTTTTGACAAAGATAATTTGCAATCATTTAAACAATTAAAATCATTTGCTCCTTGTCATAAGAAATATGGAGAAAATTATAGTGTTTTCGAATCTCTTACCCTTATCATTCCCTTATTAATCAGTATTTTCTTTTATCAATGAAATCAGTCTGAAAAATAACTATCAGTTAACAATTAACTTTATGATAAATAATCTCATAAAGAAATTTGTTTTCGTGATATGTATGCTTTTTCTCGTGAAATTATTTTTAAACTAATTATGAATTATAATAAATACCTGCGAAAATATAAATTTTAAATGTTTGTATTTTTATCAACAATATTATAAAAAAATGAAAAATGTAGCGTTTTCCATCGAGGTAAAGATATTTGTAGTGCTAAATCATGTAACAGCTATCTCTGTAGTTATATTTGATAAAAAAGTGTGACATTAAATCACAATTGTTATTTTTATGAACAATGAATGAAATAAACAATTATCTACATCAATTTTACGTCTCAATGAGCAGTTTGTTTCTAATGATTATTTTAAAGCATCTTGATAGTGGTACTTAAATAAGTCATCTTCTAATAATTTTTAATTATTATTCTTATTAAATAATAACAGAAAAATTGTGATTTTTATAAACGAAATATAAAAAAAGTGTTTTGCTTTATTATTTTTCTTTATTATAATATTCTATGAGAAAATGTTATTCCCATAGAAAAATAATTTTCCTGAAATATTTCGTTTACAAAAAGTACAATTTTTATTATCATTTAATAATAACATTAATTGAGAATTACTGGCAAAGTTATTTATGTACCACTATCAAGAGTGAGTAAAATTATTTTTACAAAAAAAAACAGCTTTTTGAAGTAAAATGGCTATTATTATTATTATTACACCATTAAGCCATTTCCCTTTCGAGGTAGGCGTGACTCACTCGGCAGGGGAAAGGAGTAGTGTGTGGAAGGGATAGAGATTTTTCAGATTGATCCAGAATTCTCGTGCTATTTAAGTAAATAACACGTTCGTTCCGCAACACTGCTCCGACCCAGGTTGCTGATCAATCTCTCTAGCAATCACCTCAAGCGAAGAACCTCACGAAGTCGTTATGTAAGGTTCCCCACTTGGGTCCATTAATAGCCAAGGCCTTTGTTTCAGGCGTCATTCACTCTACTGACACTCCTTTTATTAACTATTTGCCGCCATACTTTCCTGTCCTGGCATACTTGTCTAGCTTCTTTTATGTCCATGCATTTTTTCATGCAGGCTTTCGTGTTTCTGTGACTTCTTATGTCTCTTCT
>NC_046664.1:26523263-26524738 GCF_010883055.1 Belonocnema kinseyi
TTACTCACCAGACTTGGCTCCATCCGACAACCACTTATTTGCATCGATGGGGCACGCACTCAGCGAACAGCGCTTCACTTCTTACGAAAATGTTGGAAAATGACTCGATGACTGGTTTGCTTCAAAAAGGAAAACTTTTTTTGGAAAGGTATCCATAAATTGCCTGAGAGGTGGACAAAATGTGTAGCCAGCGAGGGCGCATACTTTGAATAAAATATTTGTTATCATTCTCTTGAAATAAATGTGTTTTTTTCTTGAAAAAATACCGGTTTCATATGTATACACCTGGTATTGGTAATTTGTTTTTTTTTTTTGGTTGAGAATTAGTTTTTGAACTAAAAATGTACGTTTTCCATTTTTTGTTAAAAAGTTATATTTTTTATTGAAAGTTGATCTTTTATAATTGGAAATTCAAGTATTTGATTAAAATCTTATATTTTTTAGTCAAAAATCAATCTTTGTGGTTTAAAATTAGTCTTTTTTTGTTAAAAATGTAACTGTTTGATTTTAAATTAATCTGGTTTAGTTGTCGATTCAACAGTTTGGCAGAATATTAAACTTTTTTGTTAAAAATACATAGCTTATGTTTATATTGAACTATTAAGTTCAAAATCAAACTATTATGATGAAAATTAAACCTTTTGGTAGAAAATGAACTTTCTTGTTAAAAAATTATATTTTCGGGTTAAAAATTCAATAATTTTGTTGGATTTGATGTATTTTGTTGACAGATTTTATTTTTTGGAAGAAAATTAATCTTCTTACTTGAATATTCATCCTTTTGGGTAATAAACTTAATAAACTTAATAAACTTATTTGGTTAAAAACGTATCCTTTTTAGTGAACAATTGGATTACTTGTTTGCAAGTTGAACTAGTTTATTAAAAATTCACATCTTTAAAGATTTACCTCTTTGGCCTACAATTTAATTTTGTTGTTGAAAATTCATATTTTTTTATAGGAAATTCATATATTTAGTTAAAAATTTGTCTTTTTTGGTACAAAATTAATTTTGCTTGTTGAAAATTTAATATATATTTCGAGTTTATATTTTAGGAGTTTAAAATGTTTCATAATCCATTCAATAGATGAGAGTGGTCCTAAGTCGGCACTGTGAGTTAAGTCGGTACCCACCTGTTTCTCCGAGATGGCGCACAGTGGGGTGAAATCGGAAAACGAGGTTCAAAATGACATTTAGAACGCAATTATGCACCGATTTTAGAATTTTTTTTTGAAAAATTCAGAACTAAATTTTTCAGAAAATGGTGATAGGTTTTTTATTTTTTTGTTTATTTAATTTTTATTTTAATGCAAACATCGAAAAAAATGTCGATTTATCTAATTTCATTTTTTATCTTCTAGACAAAATTTTACTTATACTTCTCGTCCCTTGAATTTAGTGTACAGGGGTATAAGAAATATAAAAAAATTCTTAACTTGCATAGTTAATTGTTATAAACAAATTGTATTAACAA